>NC_053168.1:118850283-119147783 GCF_016835505.1 Polypterus senegalus
TGAGAGTCCCTTGAAATTTCACCCAAGCCACATACAAATCCCTTTTACTAATACTTTAATAAATATTTAGTAGTACTTCTTTTTTTATAGTCTACTTCATGTCCCTCAAATTTTCAAAAACAAATGAAGTAAACTTATTTTTCCATGTGCGTCATTCTTCTTTGGCAGGGTTAGCAGTATTGAGGACAAATCTCACTTTGTGATTGCCATTCAATGAATGTGCTATACAAGATAAGTGTTTGTGCTGGGTGGAGTTGAATGTATTAGTACTTAAATATGCTGTCAGGTTTGTTTCTCCTTTATTAACTGTTTATATGCCGATTTTAAAAAGAATTGCTGCACTGCCTTTGAGATATGCAGTATTCCATAACCTGCATGTTGGGGATGTAATGACACAGTGGTGCACTTGGTCATTATGTGAAGTATCCATGTTCTTCCTGTACATGTGTGGAGTTTCCTCCAGGTACTTCCGTTTTCTACCATATGTCCTAAGATGTGTTTAAGTTGATTTTGTGATTCGTTATTGGCCATGCATAAGTGTGCAAGAGCGGGCCCTGTGAATGACTAGTGCTAGTTGGACTACAACTAACAAGTAGCACTCGTAATAATAATTTTTTTTGAGTTGGCCTTGCTATAGTTCTGCATGTAAGTTGCAATTTGTTTATTTCATAATATATAATAAAATAAATTAGCCTATCAACACCATAGCTTCAAATCCTTGAAATCTTCAAACATCAGACTTTGATTTACTCTTACACATTTGTTTTAATGTAGTAGTGTGTATTTTACATACAAATATGTTTTTGTAAATAGTTTGTAGTAATTTTAAAAATTACTATCATGTCTTATCATTTATTCTTTTGTATTGAGAATAGTGTCACTTGTTAGGTAATATAAAGCATTTCTAATTATTCTAGCAGCTCACTCTGGATCTCTGTGTTAGTGTTGTTAATTGTTTAGTTATTAATTTATTGCATAGACTTGCAATGAGAAGTCAAGTAAAATGACACCTTTTATTGGCTAACTAAAAGGATTACAATATATAAGTTTTCGATTCAGCCCATGCCACTTTTACAGGTAAGATGTAATCAGGATTAAAAGGTGTTCTTTTTTGGCATCCGTAATGGCTAAGACGGTATAACACCCTACTACTACTGCATGCAGAGATTGGTTAATTTCATCTGTATGTGTTCTGCTATATTTTACGCTAACTTTATGACATGAGCCTTTTATTGGTGCAAAAGAAAATATTAAATAGTAATGGGCTTTTTAGCAGTAAAGTATTTTGTTCTTTATTTAAGTAGTTAGCTATTTTTCTTGGCTTTCCATGACCCTAAATTGTGATTTTTTAGCCAGAAGAATATCATAATAATGTATGTTTTACCAAAATAAATTAGATATATCCCATCCTTTGATTTTTACTGTATATATGTGGTTGAACATTGATTTTTTTATTATTTGGAGTGTCAAGAGTATTTAATCTTAAAATAAATTAATAATTCATAGTGACTCTTTCAGTGGCATATTATAACATTTTTCAGTAACCATTCCATTATAAGAAATAAATGGATGCGACAAAATGTATAATGGAAGTAAGACAGGTATGATACACAGCTTGGATTTCTTTGTAGCATGGCAGGTGCTTCTTGATTCTAAATTCTATTACACATTTGTCAAAAAAAAACTCTGTAAGCTTCTACTACTGCTAATTAACCTGTGTGCTTCCAACTGGGCTGAAGTTACGCTTGTCAGCTTTTTGTTTTCTTTCTTTACCAAACTTGCATTCAGATTTATACTGGCTGTGATGCTGGTGTGCTTAATACTGAATTACAGATTGCATCCACATTACTTACTTTTCAGGTATGCTGTAATGATTGCAGATTTTGTGTTGAATCTACTGGATATTTATTTTCACTTTGTTTTTGTAGAATGGTATATTTTTATCACCCTCTTGAAATTCTTCACTGAACAGCTACTTTTTAAAAATATTTTCCATCCTAGTTTTATTCAGCTTGAAAGATCTTGTGCCACGCTCAAACTTTTCTTAAATGTGCAAATAAAATGGAAATAAAATGCTGATTTACTAAAAACAAACTTTTTAAATATTATTTTAAAGTGTACAATTTCTGACTTAATGAACTGTCACATATGAGCAGAGTTCAGAAATATTCAACTATGTCAGTGTTATGACCTTTGTTGTAACATTTCTTTATCATTGTTCAGCTTTGTGTTTCTTTAACTTGCATACCCTCTGGTTAGCTTTGCTGGCAGTTCACATTTACAGTTCAAGTGACTGGGTGTTATATAATTCTGTTCACTGTATATTGAAGTTCAGATAGATGCATGTTTACCAATGTGGAAAATCGTTTACTATTCACTGCTTTAAAAAAAAAAAAATATATATACAGTTGTGAACTTGGACCCGGACACAGGCAGACGGACAACATAGTTCCACCACACACTATTTATTTACAACTATTATATACAATTCGTGCTCACAAACCCCAGTGCCTCTTGCACCGATTCTTCAAAGTCCAGGCCACACTCTCAGTCACTGTGCCTCTCTCTCGACCTCCTCCCGTCCTCTCCAGCTCTGTCCTCTTCCACCCGACATCCACTATCGACTGAAGGGAGGCGGCCCCTTATATGGGAACCCGGATGGGCTCCAGCTGCTTCCTGGCACTCCCTCTTGGACACACCCCTGTGTGGCGGAAGTGCCGGCTGTGCACCCGGAAGCCGTCCGGGTGTCTCCTGTCTTCTCCCCAGCACTTCCTGGTGTGGCGGAAGTGCTGGGCTCCAGGGTTCCTCAGGCACCTGGGCGCCGCCTGGCGGTGGCCACGGATCCCTACAGAGCTGGGCTTCCAAGCCCTTTACCCGAGGCCCCCCACATAACCAGGGCGGACGCCCCCTCATGGTCTGGAGGAGGCACAAGCCCTCCTCTGGTCCTCCTGGGCGTCCCGGCCGGGGACCACACAGGATATTCCGGCATTGGGGCGTCGCCTGGCGGTGGCCACGGGTCCCTACAGGGCTGGGCTTCCAAGCCCTGTACCTGAGGCCCCCAACATAACCAGGACGGATGCCCCCTCGCGGTCTGGAGGAGGCACAAGTCCTCCTGGGAGCCTGGCCGGGGACCACACAGTATATATTGTACAGTATATGACAATAGCAGGTGTTTTACTTTTAGACAGCATATTGTCACTCTAAATAGTACAATAAAAATATTTTGTGAATATTGAAGACTTGTTACTTATTCTGTTGCAGGCCAATCTTTATGGGATACTCTTGGCAATTACCGGGAACTTCTTAATCAGCATCTCATTAAACTTGCAGGTAAGGATTCAGACTTCATTTTGTATTCATGGACTGGAGACTGCTGACCTATTGCTTGTTATGAATGAATGTTTCTCTGTACATAATGTTTTGTTCTTGTTAGTGTATCCCATTTCCATAGTTATTACATACGATCACCAAACACTTCTAAACATTGGTATCTGTTTTCAAAAGTGAAGCTTTAGTTTGCTCAATACAGACATCATTATATATGCCAGAAATGACCAGATAGCGAACTAGGAAATTAAAGAGGTGTCCATGTGAGGATAAAACACTGTAACAGTCGAGCTCTTCTGCCCACCATTTTTATTTATGTATTTATTTTTTTGGCCAACATTCAGTTGCTGGATTAAAATTAGATGAAACTGGAACAGCACTGTCTTTGCAAATAGATGTAAAAAAAACTGCTGTGTTTTCAGTTTTTTGAACACCTAATCAACCACTGAGACATTGGATGCTGTAATACAGTGAGATGATATTTCTGTCTACTGTATGGACCAGACTGAATTAACCAGTATAAACAAAGGAACTGTCTCAAAAACCTAATCTGGAGTATTTAGCAATCAAGAGCCATCCATTCAACCTTCCTATCACAGTGCTGAACACACCATACACTATCATTACAAAAATGCTGTACGTACTGAACTGCCTGGGGTTCTTAAAGGTAAACTTCAATCAACATCTGTTATGCTGGCAGAAGAATTATTAGTTATGGATTAGATCAGTGGGTCGCTGTGGGTCTCCCTAAGTGGTGAACAGTGCAATGCAATGTTTAACCCAGTTTGTATATGTACTTGTTTCACAAAGGGGGTAAAAAAGCACCACCGTTCACACTCTTCTGCACAGGTGAGAACCCCCCTATCACGTGACAATCGCCCCACCTGCCCCATGCCTCCCTGCTAATTACATTTGCCATCATTTTACCAAGCAAGACCGTCCCACATTATTCTAATACCAGCGCTCATTTTTCCAAAGATGGGCCCCTGCTTGTAGGTCGTGAATAAACTTGAAAAGGAAAAATTGGAATACAAGACCATAAAAGTTAAAAAAAAAAAAAAAACAAACAATAAAAAACACTGAACTACGTAGAGTTTTTAAAGGATGTGCTTTAATCAAGGACAGAAAGACAGTCTTATTGGTAGTAATGGATTATTTCATGTGGTGGTTGCAATTGATCCCCTCTTCAAATGCCAAGATTGGGAAAGTTGCCACCTTGCATTCTGAGATATTCACTCGGACCATCATAACCAATTGAAAGTCGCCCTTCACTAATACTATAGCTGAAGAATTCTGGGATAAGTGGAATGTAGTGCACAAATCAACCATTGCATATCGGCCTCATCCAACCTGACCAAGCAGGCAAATGGAGAGCTTAAGAAAATGATTGTCAGAGCTCCCAACACCAACAGTGCATTTTGTTACGAGTAAAGCTCCAGTGCTTCTGGCTCACTATAGAAGAACTGAAAGGTTCTTTAATGCCTAGCCTGTGTCACATTTTAACAAGACATACCTCCATATCACATTCTACAGCATCTAAAAAAACAGATTAAGAAGAGGGCAAATGATGGTCAGGTTAGATGGATTACTTTGTGAATTTTCAGACAGACTGTAAGGTTCTTAATTGAGGAGCATGTCTGGATTAGGACTCCTCCCCTCTCAAAGTTTATGCCAAATTTATATCTAAAGTTGCACCAAAATTGATAGTTGTAGCCCACATAGTCGGGCAGTTCGTACCAGTTAATTATTCGGAGAAATGGTCTTAATAAGACTTATCTTTGTTCTTGGGAAAGTAGTCTATAGTGGCACCACCATTGTGTGGGAAGTTTGTGTTCTAATCTTTTATGGATTAGTATCATTGTTGTGAGAAGTAAATGCCTTGCCCTATTGCATCTGCGTCTGATCCCACTGAAAGTGAAGGTTAACTAGGAGAAGTTCTAAAAGAAGGCATCTTGAGCTTTCCCTAAGGAGATGAAGGTAAATGAAACTACTGGCTTTTTTTTTAATAAAGAGATTCTCTAATTTGGATTTTCTTTATCCTAAATAGATGTTTCCCCAAGGACTACATTTCATTTACTGTTGCAGAATTTTAAGTGGAGCTCATTTTGTGTTCTCTATCTGGTGACATTACAGGAATGATCCATGGTTTACCATGGATTACAGTATTTCCTTCTTGATCCAGCTGGTAGGACAAAATTTATTTGGAGGCTTTGCTGATGACCTCTAGAACAAGAATTTTTAAGAAGCCTGTTTGCCATGTCTGTATTAATCGTAAACTGCATGTTTCTGATGTAGTGTATCAACATTAATGTTTTTGTTGCCAAGTTCAGATTTTATAATTTATTTGTCTACGTGTTCTGTTGTATGTAGCACTTCTTATAAATTATTGTTGTGTTTATAAAACTGCAAGCAAATTTGTATTTCTTTTATCATGGGACTAGATGGTACATGTAAGACCATGCCTGGGAGCTAGCTATGAGATCTTGATATAAAAATAAAGCATAGTGTGGTTACATTATGCAAATGGTGGTTTTGGCATTGACCTGAACTGCTACAATATTTATTTTTGTGTGTATGGATATGCATATACTCTGTATGTGTGTAGCATTCAGTGTACGATATTGCATTAAAGGTGTCCTCCACCCAAAGATAAGTATTTTCTGTTACTTAATGGACAATGGACATATCCTTTTAAATAGAACAGGAGCCATTGGTAACCAGTGCTATGTGTGAAACATGTCTATGGGGGGAAAAAAGTAGGATTTCTTATGTTGCATAATCCACATTTCAAGTCATCGAACTTTAATGCCCACAACATGTAAAACACATGTATTTTTTGCTAACTTATTGTCAAGTAAATACCTAAAGAACATGAAAGCAGTCCACAAACAGGAAGTTTTTTCACACAGGATCAGGCTTCTGAATTGATGACGGGACTCTCGACAAATGCATGTGAGGGGGAAGCAGGTTTATTATAGAATTATTGTTATACAGTATTTCATCCCTTTTTTTTTTGCGCCCCACTAAGGATTTGAATAGAGAAGAATTCTTTATGTTAATGGTCATTTATGCTGACAACTATTTGAATGTTTTAAAATTATTCTATACTTTCTTTTATGCCGTGTTTTTTCTCATTTGAAACCACCTTTAGTTATTTTAAGCCTGTTTACAACCTGGCAGCACTCATGTGTGACATAACATACAAAGTGAGAGAAAAGCGTTGTGCTACTGTCCTGTCATTATCCAAGATTGTGGATATCCTAATAGACTTGTTTGTGTTTATCTTCATATTCATTTTACGTTTAAAGAACTTTTCAGCTACATTATTTTTCGACTTTGATTTCTGATTTTAGTATTGGGGTTAGACAATAGTATTTTGATTTACATTTCCAGACTTCTTTATTGACTACATCCCCTCTTCTGGTCTTTTTATTCCCCAATCCCCCACTGATTCAATATTCAGCACAATAGCTGATTTTCCTCCTGCCGTGGATGCTGAAGGCCGGCTAGACCTAGGGACATTTTTCAGAGATGTTCTGTCATAACAGAATTCTGCAGGTCATCCGTTGACCATGGCACAGGAAGGGTGTTGGGCCTGGTTCATGCTGACAAGATCAGAATAAATCTCCAAGTATTGTTTTTTCTCTAATACTTCATTTGGTGAATTAGAAATGTATTTTAAGTTCTGGTTCTGAAACTAGACACATAATCCTAAAAACTATGGATTTTTTTTATTTACAAACATTAATGTCTATATTTTAGTATGCAGAATGTAATATTGTGCCACATGTAAAAATCAAAACTGTTGAATGCATGTTTCAGGTTCAGGCTCACAAATTTTTAATTGCTAATCATGTGTGTTTGTATAAGTAGATATTAACAATAGAGTAAAAAAATACATAAATTTGGTTACCACTGTTCATGAACGTTTGCTGACTGTCTGCATAGTTGTTATGGCATATGAACAGAGATGTCCAGAAGTCTGCAAAAAAGAAAAATCAGTCTTTGTAGTTATCAAAATGTCATTCACAAGCATGCAGTTAATCTGTATTAGTGGACAGCTTGGAGGTGTTATTGCTTGTAGTAACGTCAATGAGTGAGACTGTTGATTTCACACAAACACCTACCTTTGTGTAAAACACTATAGGGTACACCAAAAGTAGTGTTCTCATCTGCTGCATGTGGCTCATGTTCTCCACGATGTACAGATTTACAGTAGCCATGTTTTTTTTCTGAATGCGATTGTGGTATTTGCTAAATAATTCTAGACATCTCTACCAGCATTCTCTAAACATTTGCATAGTCCCAAGGTTGTGTCCCTTTGTCATTGCTTCTTACTGTGCACATTGCAGTGCAGTGTAGTGTGTGTGTGTGTGTGTGTGTGTGTATATTTTTAAACTGTATTCAGTGTATATATACAATATATAAACTGAGGTTCTAAAGCAGTGGTTTCCAAATTGAGGTCCAAGTGTGAATAAAGTGGTCTGCAAGCTGCTAGTCATCAGGAAAATGTGACCTTTAAGTCACTCTGATATGTTAGTCTCTTATGCATTTACTTAAGCATTTATTTCTAACAATACTAGGGTGCTAGCCAACATAGCCACTACTAATTCTGTAGACTTAGGTACATGAGAAATGTCCCTGAAAACCACTACTATGGCGCGCACCATATAACTTACAACGTACTTGTGGATGATGACTTTTGCTTCAGATCTGTGCCTTCCTGATCCAATTCTGTTTGCTTGTCTCTCGCTCTCGCTCTCCAATACCCCCCAAACAAAAAAACTTCTTCAGTCTCTGTCCAGATGTCAGCCAGTGTGCAGGTCTCTCTTCTGGAGAGCCCAAGTATGGCCACGACACATTTAACACATGTATCAGTGATGACTGGGTTCCCCCTGTTAATCTATTTTTTATGGCTAATGGGTTAATATGGGTCAGTACCTGAGATATGCAACTTTGAATCATATATTTAGCCACATTGCATTTGAATCTTTTCCACATAAGTGTCTTTCCTAAAATAAATCTGGGAAATGTAATGGAGAATTACACTAAAAGGTGATGGTCACACTCAAGCGGTTCACTGTTAGATCTGATTTTAGCAAAATGGTCTTGTTTCCTCCCACAGTCCAAAGACATGCAGGTTGGGTGCATTGGCGATTCTAGTGAGGACCTATGGGTATGATTCTTGCTTACCTTGTACAACGAAGGAGAATCTAGTGGGAGATACCTTTGTAAGGAATTTGGCACTAATGCAACAAGCCTACACCACTCATGACTCTGCATATGTGGCACAGTGTCAGATCTTCCATCCATCCATCAATCCGAATACAGGGTCACGGGGGTCTGCTGGAGCCAACCCCAGCCAACACAGGGCACAAGGCAGGAACTAATCCTGGGCAGGGTGCCAACCCACCGCAGGACACACACAAACACACCCACACACCAAGCACACACTAGGGCCAATTTAGAATCGCCAATCCACCTAACCTGCATGTCTTTGGATTGTGGGAGGAAACCGGAGCGCCCGGAGGAAACCCACGCAGACACGGGGAGAACATGCAAACTCCACGCAGGGAGGACCCGGGAAGCGAACCCAGGTCTCCTAACTGCGAGGCAGCAGCGCTCCTACTGCGCCACCGTGCCACCGTGTCAGATCTTTTTGAGCAATATTAAAGATAACAGTGTGGCTATGGGCATTGCATCTCTTGTACTAATATTTAATATAAAGTGACAGTTTTCTGGGCTGGCAAAAAATATAGATGACACATCTAGAATATATCTCAGTGGCATGAGGTAAAGGTCCTGACGGAAACAGCATGTGGTTAAATTGGGCACTGTTAAGATGGCTATTAGTGCTCCTACAGTTTCTTCAATTAGGGTGACATATCATGCAAAATGGTGGTGGCATCAGGAGTTTCAAAGAGGCCAGGATCTGTCGGTCATCACCTTCCCTTAAGCAGTTAGTGTGTTAGGGCCATTCTGGGACTTGCATGGAAACCAAGGCTTACCTCAAAACACAGTAATAGGTAATATGATGTTCTTTTGATTCTGGGCCTTTGAAAGGCTTTCTCTAGTTTCCGAAAAAATTCGAGAGGTACCCCAAAATTCAGACTAAATCAGTTAACCAATAATTCATGAATGTTCTATTTACTGTATAGGGCTTTTTACATATTGCAATTACGAAGTGTTTAATACAAGGCAACGCAAGACTGAGTTCAGAATATATGACTGAGAAATACTCAGACTGGATTTCAGTACATTTTAGTACCATTAGTTTTTGTGAATATTTGTTTATTTGCATTATGTTGTTTTTGCTTCAACAGAAATACACTCATATACAACTCTCTGAGAAGCAAAATCCAAAGCCTTATTATAACAGCTGGATTTGGTGGTGTGGCATCTTCCTGATGGGCATTGGAGAGCTGGGGAACTTTGCTGCTTATGGATTTGCCCCTGCGATGCTTGTTGCCCCACTTGGATGTGTATCAGTAATTGGTAAGATCATTTTGTTCATCAAATCTGTAGGCTGTCATTGCATTTACAGAAAATATTCAAGTTAGGGCATATACACCACATATTTAGTCTTTGGATGTGATTTTGCCACTTTGCAGCACTTTGGATATGTGTTGCCCATGTGACACCCTATGTAATCAGCAGAGCAATTTAGTGTTTGACAGGTGTTTTAATAGTATGAACTGTTTGTCTGATGGGGCAAATTGTATTGTAATTGTACACATTGTCACGTTTATCATTTTTATTATTAGAGTAGCTGAAGAAATCAGCAGCATTCTTGTTTGAGTTTGCTTGTAGTAACTGAATATGAATGTGTATTTGTTCTTGTCAGTTGAAGTTTTTAGTCATTTAGAAGCATATTATTTCCATTTTTTGGTATAGGGTATGCAAATGGGATGTAAGGGATGTTTCATATATTCCTGAATTTTGTCTTTAAGAATCTGATTTCAACCCTGTTTTCTGTGAGATACATAAGTGAGTGAACAATAAAGTTTCTTCAAGGAATCCACCTTTTCTTCTTTAGCCTTTAGCCTAGCAAAAAACCTTAACTCAACTTGAGCCAGATACAGCATAAGCTCCTAGTGTTAAAGATCAACCAAATTTATTGTGCTTTAATTTAAAATAAATGAATAGTAAGTTGCACATGCAACTAGCTTCTTGCAAGTGTATGTGTATATGAAATTGTGTACATGTGGCAGATTCTAATGTACTGCAAGAAACTGCCCTCTTGGCAAATTTACCACAGGTCTTGCCATCTCTCCAGAGTGCTATAAGCCAGCTGTTATTCAGTGTTGCTGACAAGAAGAGGATATGCAGCATATGCCGACTGCATTAAAAGGGAATTATCTGTTGTGACAGATGCACATTTCAGCAAATAATTTAATGAAAATGTAATGATGCAGCTTACGTAGACTTTTGGTTGAGATGAGTTGATTTTGTTGATGAAATGGATTAAATGCTTCTACACTACACTTGTATTTGGATCAAATGATTTCCTAGTGCAACTTTTTTTAATTTATATACTTTAAAATTGGAATAATTAAAAAAAAATGCCAACTTCACCAGGCCTGCAGTCTTCAGTTTGAAAACCATTGGCTTAGAGAGCAGTGAATGTCGATTAACGCAATTAAGGAAAGATAAAATGTTATACCTTTGGAAAAATTGTATGAGCTGTTTTTTTTTATATACATGGCCCACCTATTTTCAGGGGCTCAAAAGTATTTGGACAAACTGCATAATCATAACTATAATGATCATCCAAATATTGAATGACTGACTGAACTCTGGAACCCATGGCCTTCTCAAAATGCTGGGTTTCCACCCTAGTGATGCTTTTGCCAGGAGTTTACTGCAGATATCTTCAGTTGCTGCTTGTTTGTTGGACCTTCTGTCTTCAACAAGTGAAATGCATGTCTGATTGGTTTGAGGTCAGTTTTATTGACTTTGAAGAATATTCCACTTGTTAGCTTTGAAAAGCACTTGGTTTGCTTTTGCAGTATGTTTTGTCTCATTGGCCATCTGAAGTGTGAAGCATAATGCTATCAGTTTTGCAGCATTTGTCTCAAGCTGAGCAGCTAGTAGTCCTGTATACTTCAGAATTCATCCTGCCACTTCTGCCAGCAGTCATATCATTAGTAAACACCAGTGACTGACTTCCATTCGGAGCCATGTATGATCACGCCATAACACTGTCTCCACCATGTTTCACAGATGATGTGGTATTCATCAGACCATGAGCCATTTCATCTCTTCTTCATACTCTTCTGCTTCCAACATTCTGGTATAGATTGATGTTAGTTTCCTTTGTCCAAGGAAAATTGTTCTAGAACTGGACAGGCTTTTAAAAAATGTTTTCTGACAAAGTGTAATCTGTCCATCCTATGCTTGGTTTGCACTTTGTGATAAACCTTCTGTCTTTACTTTTGTGAAGCCTTCTCTTGATTGTAGACTTTCAATGATAGCTCTATCTCCTGGAGAGTGTTCTTGGTTTGGCTGAATGTTGTGAAGAGGTTCTTCTTCATCATGGACAGAATTCTGCAGTCATCCAGCCCTGTTGTCTTCTGTGGTTTTCCAAACCGTCTGGTGTCGCTGAGTTCATCACTGCATTCCTTCTTTTTAAGAATATATCATATTGTTGATTTGACCACTCTTCCTGTTTCTGCTATCTCTCTAAACCTCAGAACAGGTTTTTTTGCTCGCTCAGCCTAATGATAAACTGTTTTTACTTTCATGGACTGCTCTTTGGAGTTCACAGTGATAGCTTCCAAATACAAATTACACACTTGGAATCAATTCCAGACCTTTTACCTGCTTAATAGATAATGAAATAATGAGGGAAATGCTCCCTCCTGGCTATGGAACAGCTTGTCAGTCAATAGTCCTAATACTTTTGAGCCCCCTGGAAATGGGGGGCTATGAAGAAAAATGGCTGTCGTTCCTAAACAGCTCATAAGATACTTTTGGTAAACCTTTTAAATTTAAAGCTGAAAGTTTACACTTCAATCACATAATGATCACTTTATTTCAAATCCATTGTGCTGGCATAAAGAGCTAAAATGATGTCACTGTTCAAATACTTATGGACCTGACTGTATGTACAGTATGTGTGTGTGCAGTGGCGGTTTTTCATATGGGAGACATGGGCTGTTGCCCAGGGCGGCATCGTTGACATCGGCAAAAAAAATTTTTTTTCTTTTTTGTGTGCGGCCATGCTGCCCCAACATTATGCCAGCGCATTTTTGGGATTGCATGGGCACCGATCGGTTTTCTATTGCCCATTTGTGGGGAGTATGGGCGCCATCTATTTGCGAGGTGCACTTGCATCTTGCCACACAGGTAGGAGAGGGACGTGGCGGCGGGGGATTCTCTGGCTGGCTGGCTGGAGTGGCATGATCTAATAACCAGCTCGCAAAATAAAACAAAATAAAAATAAACAAACCCAAAAGCACCAAAAATTACTTCTATCGTACCCATATATGTTGATAAAATTAGTAAGAGTTTTTTGTATGGATATATATGTTTGCGTGCTAACTTACTAATTAATGCAAATGGCTCGCTTAGTGGAGAGTGGTAGGCAGGGAAAGTTAACCCGAAATAAAAAACTGACTGCAGCTCTGAGAGAAAAGGTTTATGTAGTTGTTAGTGACCTGGTGAACTGATGACTGGAGATGGTAATAAAGTGACAATTCTTTACACTGTAGTGAAATATGTTGGTGCTGTATAAATGTAAAATTTGATTTTGTCTCTGTTAGACGTTACATTTCCAATAGTTTGTTTTATTACATTGATTTTGTTCAGTGTTTGTTAGAATGCGTGCAGGGGCGTCAGAGGGGGTGTTCGCCAAGGGCACCAAACAGGCTAGGACCACCCCTGTGGGTGTGTATGTATGTGTGTGTGTGTGTGTGTGTGTGTGTGTATATATATATATATATATATATATATATATATATATATATATATATATATATATATATATATATATATAAAAATATATATATATATATAAAAATATAATATATATAATAATATAATATATATAATAATATAATATAATATATATACACACGTGGACAAAATTGTTGGTACCCTTCAGTCAATGAAAGAAAAACTCACAATGGTCACAGAAATAACTTTAATCTGACAAAAGTAATAATAAATAAAAATTCTATGAAATTTAACCAATGAAAGTCAGACATTGATTTTCAACCATGCTTCAACAGAATTATTTAAAAAAATAAACTCATGAAACAGGCCTGGACAAAAATGATGGTACCCCTAACTTAATATTTTGTTGCACAACCTTTTGAGGCAATCACTGCAATCAAACGATTCCTGTAACTGTCAATGAGACTTCTGCACTTCTCAGCAGGTATTTTGGCCCACTCCTCATGAGCAAACTGCTCCAGTTGTCTCAGGTTTGAAGGGTGCCTTTTCCAGACGGCATGTTTCAGCTCTTTCCAAAGATGCTCAATAGGATTGAGGTCAGGGCTCATAGAAGGCCACTTTAGAATAGTCCAATGTTTTCCTCTTAGCCATTCTTGGGTGTTTTAGCTGTGTGTTTTGGGTCATTGTCCTGTTGCAAGACCCATGACCTGCGACTGAGACCAAGCTTTCTGACACTGGCCAGCACATTTCTCTCTAGAATCCCTTGATAGTCTTGAGATTTCATTGTACCCTGCACAGATTCAAGACACCCTGTGCCAGATGCAGCAAAGCAGCCCCAGAACATAACAGAGCCTCCTCCATGTTTCACAGAAGGGACAGTGTTCTTTTCTTGATATGCTTCATTTTTCCGTCTGTGAACATAGAGCTGATGTGCCTTGGCAAAAGTTCAATTTTGTCTCATCTGTCCATAGGACATTCTCCCAGAATCTTTGTGGCTTGTCCACATGTAGTTTGGCAAATTCCAGTCTGGCTTTTTTATGATTTGTTTTCAACAATGGTGTCCTCCTTGGTCGTCTCCCATGAAGTCCACTTTGGCTCAAACAACGATGGATGGTGTGATCTGACACTGATGTTCCTTGAGCTTGAAGTTCACCTTGGATCTCTTTAGAAGTTTTTCTGGGCTCTTTTGTTACCATTCGTATTTTCCGTCTCTTTGATTTGTCATCAATTTTCCTCCTGCGGCCACGTCCAGGGAGGTTGGCTACAGTCCCATGGATCTTAAATTTCTGAATAATATGTGCAACTGTAGTCACAGGAACATCAAGCTGCTTCGAGATGGTCTTATAGCCTTTACCTTTGACATGCTTGTCTATAATTTTCTTTCTAATCTCCTGAGACAACTCTTTCCTTCGCTTCCTCTGGTCCATGTTGAGTGTGGTACACACCATGTCACCAAACAACACAGTGACTACCTGGAGCCCTATATATAGGTCCACTGACTGATTACAAGATTGTAGACACCTGTGATGCTAATTAGTGGACACACCTTGGATTAACATGTCCCTTTGGTCACATTATTTTCAGTCTTTTCTAGGGGTACCATCATTTTTGTCCAGGCCTGTTTCATGAGTTTATTTTTTTAAATAATTCTGTTGAAGTATGGTTGAAAAGCAATGTCTGACTTTTATTAGTTAAATATCATAGAATTTTTATTTATTATTACTTTTGTCAGATTAAAGTTATTTCTGTGACCATTTTGAATTTTTCTTTCATTGACTGAAGGGTACCAACAATTTTGTCCACATATATATATAAATTGTGAACAAAACAGAAAAAACAATGATAAGGTTTTGGGGAGTTCACCCTGTATATTGTCACCACCAGTAACAGGTAGAGAGTAATCATAAAAGACTGAGTTAAGACAGACTGATTTGGTGAGTGGAGGGTTTCTTGGCAGGAAGTGGCAGGATAAGAAAGGAAATGAGGTCAGCAGAGGGGTTTGGTCGGGTGCCAGAAGTAGGTTGAGATTTAAGTGGTCTTCCCTTCTGAAGGTCTGTGAAAGAGGGAGACGAGGCATTAATGTGATTCATCAACCCCTGCCTCTGTAGCTTACATTCAGCTAAGCTCGTAGACTGCCTCATATGCGCACGTGTGTGACTACTGGCTCACTTATCAACAAAAACAGTTTGGCAGGATAATATACTACTGGTCAAACGTTTTAGAACACATCAGTTTTTCTTTAAATTTTATTAGTTGAAATGCAATACATGACCTAAAATAGTGAAAAGGTAAACTGGCAGATATTTAAAGTTTAGGTTAGCAAAAACTTGAAAAAAAGGAGATTTCAGAGTATTACAAATGAGCCTTCTTCGGGGAACAACTAATAGGTTATAACCTACAGATGTTTTGTAGCAATTAAAGTAAATGAAGTCAGGGAAGTTAAAGCAAACAATTTCAATAGGTGTCCTAATTTCTGGTTACTTAAAAACCCTCAGTCTGCCTTAAAGCAGAGTTGGAACAGACTGTGTTACTACACCCTCTGAGTACTACTTAGACCATATTACACTGTAGAAAGTTGTAAATTCCAGTGATAATTAACAAATGAAATGAGACAGAGCATTATTTACCTTTAGAAGTGTAACCTTTAATTTAGAGAAATTGCAAAAAAAAAAAATGAATGTTGGTGAGTACAGTAATGTCCTACACAATCCAAAGGCAATTGGAAATTGTAAGAAACTCTGATAGGAAGAGATCTGGTGGACCCAAAGTCACAACCCGATCAGAAGACAAGTTTCTGAGGGTCACCAGCTTACACAATGGGCGCCTCACAGCACAACAGCTTCAAGCACAGCTTAACAGTGCAGGTCAAAAAAAGCAAGTATCAGTTGCTAATGTGAAGAGGAGACTTTGTGCTGCAGGTTTGACAGGGTGAGTAGCAGTAAGAAAGCCATTCCTTAAAGGACAAAATAGACCTTGAAATACCAACTGTGGACTGCTGCAGACTGTGGAAGAAAGTCTTGGGGACCAATGAATCAGAATTTGAAATCTTTGGTTCATCGTGCAGGGTGTTTGTACGCTGTCGAGATGGTGAAAGGATGGCTCCTCAGTGTTTGACACCAACTTTCAAACATGGAGGAGGAAGTGTGGTGGTCTGGGATTCTTTTGCTGGAGGCAAAGTTAGTGACTTGAACAGAGTGACTGGCATTCTGAATCAAAAGGGTTATCACAGTTTGGCTGTTATATCAGAAAAACAAATTTGAAAATAATTTTGTACACTTAATGATGCCTTGACTTATTTTTTTTATTTGCCTTAGTTTTTTTGTTCTACGCCTTGATTTCGTGAAACCTGAAGACTATATGTATGTATGGCCCTCTAGTTGGTTTTTAAACATGATTATATTAAAGTAAGAACTTTTGTCGTTGATCTGCAAAACAGTCAGCAATGTAATGCAGAGAAGCAGAGTTCTGGGGAAAGGATACAAGACTAACTCAAAGATGCTGAACATACCTTGGAACTCTGTCTCTATCTAGATCAGGTGCCTTCTCTACACACATACAATAGCAGCACTCATTAAAGAGTCGGTTGTGACACCAGTTGTCAATTGAACACTAAGCAGTGTGTGTGGTGCAAATCTAACATTGTTGTGGAGGTGGAAGTATCATTTTATGGGGGTGCTTTTCAACAGCCAGGGCTGGCAATTTGATCAGGATTGAGGTGATGATGGACTCGGCACAGTACAGACAGGTTCTGAAGTCACAGCCCCCTGCTGTTAGGGAGTTTAAAACAGGAGAAACTTTGTCTTTCATCAGGACAATTACTCAAAAGTTGCTGACATTTTCAGTTTTTGGACTTTAAAGTTTTGTTATTTTTTTTTTGTGTTTCCTTCTTTAATGTGTCATATTAAAAAACAATTCCAGGTTATCGTAATTATGTCAGGAATGGTTGAAAGCTGAATACTTTTTCAAGGCATTGTGTGTGTGTGTGTGTGTGTGTGTGTGTGTAACTGTAACTGCACACACAATATATTTGTAAAAATATTTCTGTGTGCGTATATAACACATAACATTCTCGCTTTGAGATCATGTACAACATCACATTCCTTCTCCCTGTCCCCCATTCATTTTCTGAAATATTAATTTAGACATCCCTTTCTCATTATTTCCTAAGATCATTGAGAGTAAGTGCCTTGAAATGTTTTGATCCACTATGGAGTTGCTGCCTATTTCACCATTGATACATGAATGCTTCTTTTGAAATCAATGTTGCAAGTCATTATCTGATTACTTATTTTGTTTGCATTCACTTAATATAGTGTGTTTTATTTTTTTCAACTCTAAATATTGTAAAGGGAGTGTACATTGTTGTTAAGATGAGCTGAAATATACCGATTCTTCTAATTATTTTTAAAACTTGCAATGCCTCAACTTGTTAATGGGCCAAATGATGTCCATTTGAATGGCTGTAATTTTACTTCAGGGAAACTGGCATCCATTTTACTTTTGCAAATCTGCTTAGTACATTACCTGCACAGCACTGTATGTTATAGTCAAAGTCTTGTGAACACTCCTCGTCTACATTTTACTATTTAAACACCCCTTTTTGAGTAACTGTTTGCCTAGCCAGTCGCAGCAGTATGTTTAGACAGTACTCGTACGATAGAAGTAATCCTGGAACAGGAACCTCCTAGGTTTTTCCTGTATGTCTATTTTGCCACTCCTAGCAAATCATTCAGTGGTCTCTTTGGTTGGACACTGTTAATGAAAAAGGCCAGCTCAAGCTGACACAACCTGTACAGAATAACAGACATGCAACAATTAGTTGGCTAATTGCAGAGTTATTATAATTGCCTTAAGATGCACCAGAAGACCAGCTTAATGTATCTCATAATGGATGAGCCTGAAACAGTAGTTAATCTGCTGACTATAATGAGACAGCATGCAGTCTGTACTGATTTTTAAAAACACAAACAACACTGAAGAATTGGAAAAATGGCTAAATGACAACTTGCACATATAAAATCCATATCACTGACCCAAAAGTCGTCTTTGATGTGACACATGTGTTAAACCTCAAAAGTGATGAATATGATGAACAGATTCTGTTTTAGTTCCCTTTTAAGTGGGCCAATGTTTTGTATGTCAACTTTTTTTTTTTTTGTTTGAAAGCGAAATTAAAACCCAAGTGTGATTCACTCCCTACATACAGAATGTTATAAATATTATATCCTATAGCATATTCAAGGGCTGTCTATGCAAATAGTCATATACGAAGGGGATAAGCTTTTAGGGACGGTAAGATTTTTTGTGCCCATGATGTTGACTGGTTTATGGACAACATAAAAAGGCCATTTGCAGCAGTGTCCAGTATTCCTAAGGTAATCGGGGCAACTGGCTGTACTATTGCAGTAAGACCGCCTATTGAGAGTGAGACTGCTTTTGTTAGCTGTAAGCAGCGACATCCCATTAATGCACGGGTTCTGGACCCAGTTTACACAAAATTCAAGTTGGGGTTAGTCTGGGGTGACACTGCACTTGTATTTAAACATGTTTTAGGGTTTTTCACTTGTTTTCAGTAAAAAAGTAAGTATAAATTGTCAAAACAAGTCTTAACATTAAATTGCAATAAAAATCAAGGTGTTATTGACAGAACTTATCTTAATGCTTTAAATGTAGTAAAACATTATGAAAACACTTGCTGAATATTGTTAAGCAAATTAAAGAGCGAACCTTAAGGAAATTGAAAAGATTACTAGTTAGTGTTGATGCCTGTTGGACCAAAGTCATTGGTTCATATCTGTATGTACAGTAACTGTTATCTGTGTAGAGTTTGCACATTTTCTGTGTGTGTGCACCCATTAGACTTGTTTATGTATATACTGTACTAAATTAAGGGGTGGTTGACTCCCACATTCTGTTGTTGTTTCTTTTATAACATTTTATTTTGACATGCGGTGATTTATTGTGGATTTAAGGTAAGAAAACTTTCTTGGATAAGGTGCCAGTCTATTAACATGGTGAAAAGGTATTGTTAGACAGTCCTCCAACTCCTAGCAGAGGCATGTCGAGTGAGCAGGAGAAAGGTGCTTTGGTAACATTTTATGATTTTTATTTATTTATAAGTTGGAGGCGTCCAGAGCAGACTATAATGGACAACCTTTGTGAAAGTTTGATTTAGTTTAAATGTAGTATGTTGTGTTTCTCTATTCATCTGTATTTGTTGTATGTTTGATAGATGTTTGTATTACCTTCCTATATCAGAATTGTTCAGCTTCATGCATTAATATGATCGTAAACGTGTATGCAGACTTCTTTCACATATTATTTGCTGTGTGTCAATTACTGTACTATGGAAAGTTCAGGTACTGAAAATTCAGTAAGTAGAAGTGACAATGAATTTGAAAGCCTGTAAATGAATCCCCTTCCACCCAAACTATGATATTGCACGGTGTCACTATACTGTTCTGTCTGGTAAATCCGGAGCTCTTTAACACACACACACACACACACACGCGCACACACACAGAGCCTGTGAGCAATTTACCAGTCTTTGAAACACTGAATTCTAGCATGCGTCTATGCTACCTATCTGAGCAGTGTTGAGAGGATTTGCTCCAGACACTTGTGTGCACATTAGCATGGACAAAGTTTAGAGTTCTGAATCAACAAGTTTGCATGGATGATTGAAAATCATCTTGTTTTGTGGTCATAAAGTTTCAAAAGTGTAATTTTGTGATGCTGTAATGCAGTTTAGACATTTGCATTGATGAAGGTGAGGAAAGTGAAGGCCTTGTCAAACTGAGATGACAAAGCGCTTTGTGGGATGGTTTTTTTAATTGTGTACTATATGTTTCTGTGTTTTGCAACAGGGACGGATGGATAATTGTGTAGGTGAGATGTGCCTCTTGCACTGCACATTAGACCAAACACCGATATGCGGCCAATTTTGAGTGACTGGAACCTTGAACTGCAGCACCCCTAACTTACAGGGCATAACACTCCAAACTTTTAATTGGTAATAATGTTAGGGTGACTGAAAAATCATCTTGTTTTGCATTTCTAAAGTTTGAAGAGTGTTTTATTTTCTGATGTTCTAAATGTTGTATGTGACACTTAACATCCACTGTTTAACATTGTTTTTGTGCTTATTTTGGTGAAATTGTACATTTTGTTGAACTCCTACTGTTTACACAGCATATTCTGCCAAGTCGTTTTTAAAATGCTGTTTTGTCTTCTACATGTACAGTAGTACTGGACACTTGAGGACTGCTTTTAACTGATAAAATAAGAGAAGCTGCCATGCTAAATCCATCCATCCATTATCCAACCTGCTATACCCTAACTACAGGGTCACGGGGGTCTGCTGGAGCCAAACGCAACCAACACAGGGCGCAAGGCTGGAGACAAACCCCTTTATGCCACCTTACTAAGACTCCCTAATAACATTTTTTTAAAACATTACACTTATTCTTTTATCAATTATGTGTTTTTTGGGTACAGATATAAGCAGGCAGTTCTTTCATTCATATTTTAAGAATCATTCTTATTACAGAAAAAGGTTAAAAAAATATATATATCAATATAACCTGAAACGTCTGTTACAGATTTGTCTTTTCATTGTATAAACCCACTGGCCTAGTGCTTGTTTTAATACTTTCACACATTTACTATATTGATCATCCTGTAATGTAAATTACCCTATATGTGGTAATACTTATTATGAAAGTTTATAAAGTTGCTGTTAATTGATCTTGTGAGTTAAATCTGTTTTTTGATATTTAAGAAAGGTACATTCTGTACAAAGATGTGAAAAAGATACAAAAACTTCATGTAGAATATTCCCGTTAGTTTAAAGTGTAAGGAAAACGTAACAACATACTAAAATGCACAAATGTGATTTTTGCCTAAATCTTATGGATATTTAATTTTAATAGGAAACTGAATCTGCTCTAAATCAAGTTTTTTTTTTTTGTTTTTTTTTTTATTTTGTTTTTTTAATTACCTGGTTTTATAAAATACATTTTATTTCTGTAAGTTGCCTGTGGCCATTTCTAACAGGATATTTTTTTGGATTATTTGATTATGCACTTTAACCGTCCTGACTCTTTTTTTATTGCATTTTAACATCATCTTGCCTCGGTGTTTGTTTACCCATCTGAAGTTAAAATCCAATAAAGAGGAACAATTTATCGTTCTATGTGAGTTATTGGTTTTATGTATTTGGTTGTCATGGTTACCTCCACTAGTCCTTACGCTCTTGTGAAGTTCCATGAATATGATCCCATTTACATTCTTTTCAGATTTTTAACCAGTCTCTTTCATAACCAATATATGTTTGATCCTGTACTGTTGACATGTTTCTTGGCTTACATATTAACTGTATATTGGCAAAGCATGCCATTGGTATTCATTAAGAATGATAAACTTACCATTTCTGCAGACATCTTCCTGTTTGATGCACATTTGAGCAGTAAAACGTGGCTCAGTTTTTTTCATTTTTTAAAAGTTAATTATTCTTTCATGTTAGGAAGAAGGATTGCATTGTTCCCAAGTCTGACTTGTGCAGTTTTGTTAATTCAAACTTGTGTGCTGAAGTGCATGTTATGAGTTTAAGTTGGTCGAGTAGCCTCTCTTCTCTGATTTCTTTGTTAGATAATAATTACAGTGTGCAGTGTTATTAATTGATCCGTTCTCTGAACACTGTTTTTTCAGTTCAGGTTATAAAAGCTTATATGGGCAACAATCTATAAAAAGGCAGGGAAAACAGCCCTCTGAATTACCAAAGCACAATAATACACACATCCATATTTAAATCAAGACAATTCAGAGTTACTTAGTTTTTGGACTGATAAAGGAAACCTGAGTCAGTGGCATGAGCCCACATGAAACTATGAAGAACACTCAATTGTGCTAACTTATTAAAAATAATAAAATGTAGATCATATTCAACTTAATTTTTCTTTAGTTAATAACTTTGCTTGTGATTTTTTTTCCCCTTTCATAGCAAGTGCAATTATTTCTGTGGTTTTTCTAAGAGAGACCTTACGAGCATCTGATATACTAGGTAAGTACTACTGACAACACAGACTTGACACACATTGTTGAGTACTCTCCATGAAACTAAATGTATTTTTTTTTAATTATTATGCAATTGCAGCGGCTGAAATTAATTTTTTTTTCTTTATGCTATTGCAGAGGCTAATAATGTAGAATAAAATGGTTAACCATATTGCCTTCATTGCATTTTCTAACCTAAAAACATTTTTCACTTCAACCATTTTAGCTCAATATTTAACTAATTGCAGAAGGATAGCCACTGGTATGTCTAATTCTATTTTAGTTTGTTGAGTTGTATGAACATCAGTATATTAGATTTGTCATGTCCGCTTTAGGTCCAGAGTTTGTTGCACAGTAGTCTAGCTGTTTGCTTGTATGCCGTTGGAAAAATTCAGTACCTGTAAACATCTAATGTGCTGCCTTGTTTCAATGTTTGCAGTGGTTTGCTTTATAATTATAACATTTTTTTACATTTCTGCCTGCTTATTATGTCCAAAGTATGGCCATTCTCAAATATTTTTTCACAAAGAAAAGTAAGTGGTCATTCTGAAAGACTAAAACATAAAAATGTTTCAATGTTATTAACAGTAACAGTGATAATTCTCTCAAAAACACTCATGTTGTAAGCCTGCAACTTTCAGTGTAGAGACCCATGAAAATACATCAAAATATATATATATATATATATATATATATATATATATATATGTATATATATATATATATATGTATATATATGTGTGTGTGTGTGTGTGTTTCATTCATTTTCACTCAAAAGAGAGAAAAGCCTTAAAAATAGCTAACTCCTAAAAATGAAAAACTCAAGTGAGTATTCAGATATACAGTATACCGCCCAGCACTAAAGGTCTGAACTACTCCAAGTAACACACTAGATGATACTTTTACGATTACTGCAGGGGAATTCTTTTAATGGCCATGAAATTGCCCTTTTTATTATTATTATATTTATTATTATTAAGGAACACTGAAATTGTGTAAGCATGGTGCTTACTTAAATCAACTCAATCAATAATAATATAATTATTTTAATAATAATAAGTAGCCTATCATCGAGTAGGCATTGAACATTATGCAGTGAATTGCATCTCATTATGAAGCCAAATTTGAAACCTACAGAGTCGAACTTAAATTGCATACAACAGTAAGTTGAGACTTGAATCAGAAGACTGACTGCTTTGTGATCTATTATGACAGCTAACACCACCAATGTATCATAGGTAACAGTTACACAGAATAAGGAAATTAATTTCAATTTAATTATGGGTCTTTATGAATGTAAAATGGGAAGTCCTTGGATATCTAAAGTATGAACTTTGGACTGATGTTGAGGCTTTTTTGTCTGTAATTATATTGTGAAACAACATAACTTTCTCAAACGTAATGCATCTGGTACAGAGATGCAGCAGTTTAGAGCCTGTCCTTGCATCAGCTGGGAAACAGCCCATGATGTACAGTAAAATTGTGTTTTGCCTTTCAGTTTGCTTTATTTTTTTTAATTAAGTAACATTGCAATTCTTTTTAGATCTGGCATGACAGTTTTTATTTTTTTACAGGTGGCGCTCTTGCAATTTCAGGAACATACCTTTTGGTCACCTTTGCACCTAATGTTTCTCAACAAATAACTGCTTATAAAGTTCAAAGATACTGTGTTAGCTGGCAGTTCTTAATTTATCTGGTAAGTGTGAACCTTATCTATCACTCAAGACCCTGTTTCAAATGAACAGCCTGCTTGCCTGTGTTGTTTTAATTTGGATCCTAGGCATTCAGTTCTTAAAAATCTGTGATATCAGCCAATGCATGAGGCTTTTCTGTAGTAAGAAATAAGTATAAGGAAAGTACATAGAGCTGCAAATGCTATTTTCTTTTATGCCTTCTGTGGCTTAAAACAGATAAATTCAAAGCTGAGTTTATTTTCTTAACTGATTATATACATTTTTGATTCCATACAAATACAAGCAGCAGCTGCTGCACAGATGTATCTTGAATCTGTACACTTGAAAAATCTTGTATGTGCTCACTTGAGAACTGGAGAGGTGAAACTATAATGTTATTGATCAGATTTAATTGGCCGGGGCACCAGTCTTCAAAAAAGCAATTTGTTTTAGCAAAAAGCCAATACAGTTTCCTGGAAGAATATAAGCAACAGCTTTGGTCTTTCGTCAAGCCTTTTGTGAGGCATGTCAGACTGACTGGGTTTAAAAAAAAAAGTTTGTTTAAATTGCAGTGAGATATTGATTTTGCTTGAACAGCTCTGATGAAAAGTAATACTGAGAACAAATAGAGGATTGTGCTTCATGGAAAACAATGTATTAGTGCAAGAGAAAAATCCTTTAATAGGAGCATTATTTAAGTTGTGATGGTATGTGCCGAGTATTTTATCAAATTATATCCTATGAATAGGTCTTTGCTATATGTAGATAGAAATTGCCTTGATTTTTGTTTATTTTAAATATTGCATATATTAAGTGCTAAATTAAAAGTGACAGTTTTGTTGTTTGCAAAGAATTTTTGAGTAAGTGCAATTTCAGGTAAATTGATTCATTTTCTTATGCAAAAGGGAAGAGCAACATTGTGACATTTAAAGATGTATGTGTTCCCTTTGTGAGTCATCCCATTGATACTGGCCAGTGCCCATAACCAGCCAGTATACACAGACAATTAAAACTTACATGAAATGCTGGATGACATTCATTGTTCAATGTAAGTGAAAGAAGATTCTGCTTTATTGTGAATTCTCCGCTGGAGTTTTAGTCTCCATACTGTAAAAAAAAAAAAGACATAGCAGCACGAGAAGAGAAGAGAAGAGCTACTAGATGGTGAAATGACTGAATAAGTTTCATTTTGTAAGCAAAGGTAAGTAGACATTGAGAAATAACACGATACAACATTTATGATTATGAAGCTATTTGTGGTGATCAGATCAAGAAAACTAAATATTTTATAACTTTAAGCTTTGCCTGAACGTGCAAAACACTACTCTGTATATTTATTGTTCATATATAAATTAAACTGTGTCAGTTTTCTTTAAAATGAAAATAAAAATAAGACAAACCAAATTAACCTGGGAGATGCGCGTTTTTAATATATTCTGTTCCTTTTGACAAGCTATTCGCTAAAAGATGTTCTGATTTATTTCACCATATAAGCCCCCGGAGGAACAAAATTGTGGTAAAATGTCTTTAATGTTATATAGCAGGTCTGGCTGCCCTTGAATCATTACTACCAGATACACTCCCTTTAAGATGTATTTAACCCTTGGAGGTTTTTGCATTTTATTCTTATATGACTTTGACTCACACTGGATATCATTTGACTTTTTTTGACAGTGAGCAGCAGAAAGAATGCTTACTGTCAGCAAAGAAATGACTGCAAAGTGGTGTCAATTAATTCAAAATATAAAACACAAAATAATTGATTGCATAAGTATTCATTCCTTTCAAGTCAGTATTTAGTAGATGTCCCTTTGGTAGCTATGACATCCTTGAGTCTCTGTGAACAGGTCCCTGTCACATTTCTACATCTGGACACTGCTTGTGATCTGTCAGGTGGCATGGGATTGTGAGTGAACAATATTTTTCAAATCCAACCACAAATTCCCAATTGGGCTTTGACTAAGTTACCCCCATGTCACTAATTTATGTTGTTTTAAAGCCATTGTATTTATGATTGTGGTCTTTGTCTTTCTAGAAGACAAATCTTATTCCAAGGCACAGGTTTCTTGCAGAGTACATCAGGTTTTTCTCCAGGATTTTTCTGCATTATGCCTTCCAGGGCCTACTGCATGATGCTGCCACCACCCTAGTCTACATTGGGGAATTGTATGTTTTAGGTAATACATGTATCCATTTTAAATAATGTGCGGTGTTAAACATGACATTTCATGCTGATGGCCAGAAAGCTCAATTTTGGTCTTATCAGTCAATATAACATCTTTCCAATTGAATTTTCAGAGTGTTCCATGTCTGGCAAACTCGAACCGAGATGATGCTTTTTTTTTTTTTCTCTTTGCCACTTTTCCCTAAAGCTGCATTTGGTGGTGCACCTGGGCAACAATTGTTGTATATACAGTCTGTCCAGTTTCAACAAGCCAGTGTTTTAATTCCTCATCATAGATGAGTTGTTTGCCTCTGTCACTAGACTTCACTATTAAAGAGTCTCTTCTGTTGATCAGTGTTAAAAAGCTAAATGAGATCAAATGATATTCAGTCGATTATAACAACAAACTCTGAAAAGGGGTGAATACTGTTTATGGGCACTGTGAGCACACAGATAGAAATGTTTCTGCTGTTCAGTTTAACCCTGCAAAGCTAAGAGTGTAAGGTGTGCGAGATTAACAGCTATGTGACAATCATTTGCGACACTAATATGCGTACTCAAGACATTTGCAGTGGCGTTTGTGAAGATATTTGTGAACTATACCGTTTGAGCTTGTACTAGTTGGAGAGAATGTTCTGTTAATGCAGTTTTTTTGTTTTTTTTGCCAAGAGAAACATTCAGACTGATGTTAGGTGCAAGTTCTGCTTTCTTGGAGACCATAAGTTTTTTGCTTAAAAGTATATAGTCTGCTCACTCTAGGTACCTCCATGCTCACGGTGGGATTGACCAAAACATCAGACATGGAATAGCCAATCTATGTCTGAATAGTGAATTATTGATTTTCTGTCCATAACAAACATGATGATTGAATAGAAATTTCACCATATGTGCACTTGGCACTTGAGTGCCTTGAATCAAAGGTCAGTCACCTTCTTGAAAGTCATTCCAGTTGATTGATGCAGCAAGCTTTGTTGAGCTGTCAGCTTATTGCTTCATTATACAATTTGTGCAATTACAAAATCATAATATGTGGTATATATAATCGCTAAAATGTAGAAACTACAATATTTATTTTGAATCTTAGTAAAGTACAAGGACAGTTAATAAAATACTTTAAAAATTAAAGAAAAGATCAATCCCTGCTTATCTGTAATTTCTGTACTATAGGTTTTTCAATATTTTAGACACATGGGCCATTGCCAAATTATATCTGAGAGTTATGAGTTGTTTTATCCACAGTCATTTACTGTAAATGGAAATACAATTTTTGATATGCTGCTGTGCACCGATGGTTCAGTAAAATGCCATTCAAACTAATGGCTTATAAATCAGATGATTGTGAATAATGTGACAAAATTATAGCATTTAATATTAGTATTGTTTAGTGCAAATTAGAGTCCTGTAACTTTCATATTATTTGAATATGTTCTATTAAATTTGAAAAGAACATAAAGCATTAAAAAGCCTAATGTCAAAGCACGTGGATACAATAATACAGTGGCAAAGCATGTAAGCAAAATGAGCAGTAAGACATGTAATTAATCATATTTGTCACTTGTATGAACTCCTTTTCAGAGGACTGAATCAATAAAGTTTCAGTTCATAATTCATGGGTCAAATCAGTTTTTGCTGTCATTTCAAATAGAAAACAATTTTTTAAAATATCTTATAGTAGATCATAGCCACTGTAACTGCACTAGAGCACAAAACTCTGTGTTAGGAAAAAATGGTTATATACAATTTCTACTTTGTGTATACCTTTACTATTTAGGAGAACGTGTTGGTGTTTCACATGGCTTAAAGAAATTCATAACACGTCCCTATTCTGGGAAAGGACAAAGAAAACTGAATTGATAAAGAGGTGAATTCATGAATGTTAATGAATAAGCAGGGGTTTCTTGTAATTCCATTACACTGTAAAATAAAATTCATTTTGTTTATACTTTATCATGTATAACATTTTTACTTGTGATAAAATGTCTCTTTTTATCCAGGATATTTAAGTTAAATTGAAGTCTAGAAACAAATTTCAGCAAAACATATTAAAATGTGCTTCATTCTTTAACAGTGCATTTTCCTCTCATTGATCTCTCTTGTGAGATTTTGTTCATTATTCTATCTTGTAATATATTTTCCTTTATTTAGTTTGGCCTGTTTCATTTGATGCAAGCACAAGTAAACATTCTGACCATACAGTGTACAGAAATAAGTCCAATAGATTTGTTGACTTCCTAATGCTGTTTTATTTGATTCCAAGAAATTTTTATTACATGGTATTGTTTCCTCTTGCCTTGGTGAGAAATCATGTTAATGTAACGTTATACAGAATGTTAATTAGGTACTTGTATGCACTTATCTATTCTGTAAATAGGAATGTCATAAACAATTTACATATAAATTTGACACTAAAAAGTAGTTACAGTTGTTTGTTTACCCATCTGAAGGTACCTTAATGTTCTGCTTCTTTTTATACAGATCATAGAAATAATTGTATTTTGCATTCTAATGTACCTGTACAAGAAGAAGAATGTGAAGCACATTGTAGTCGTTCTACTGATTGTTGCATTGCTTGGTAAGATAATAAAGCCTTTTTTTCCCTGTGATGTATGCAATAAAAACTGTTCCAATGCTACTTCGGTGTATAGGTAATTAGGTATTATTATAAAATTAAATAAAAATATGTAAGGTTCTTTATCAACTATTATTAGTAATTTGAATCATAACTTGCTAGGAAAGAAAATGTAACTTCTTATATTAGATGTGTCAGTTGTTCTCTCCTGTTTATTGTGTACTGATAATACATTTTCATCTTCATGAATTCTGTGGGGATTTTTTTTTCTTTCATTTTCTTTCATCATGCTGTTGACTTCTAGTGCAATTCATACTACAATAATGACAAAATTTTGTTATGGAAAGATATTCTTTGATAATATCGATTTTGTTGAAATATGTAGGTTGTTAGAAAAATTGGTTTAAATGTTACTTTTATGAATTGATATTACAAGTCATTTCATGGTAGCCTTGCTCCATTCCATAACCCCATTCCCAAACAACATGCACAATTATCTAGTTATTTTTTATCTGACTTTCTTATTCCAGCTTCAGTTACTGTCATTTCTGTGAAGGCCGTATCTGGCATGATCACTGAATCAGTGAATGGCTCAATGCAGCTTATATACCCAATCTTCTATGTCATGGTGGTCGTCATGATAGCCTCCTGTGCCTTTCAAGTTAAGTAAGTGAATTCATAAGTACAGCATGTTCTTTGTGATCATGTGTATATTATTTATTATTATTTGTTTTACCAATGTTTGTAGAGAAAGAAGTGTCCACAATAATGTCGAGTAGAAAAATAATTAGAGTTATAAAAACAATGATTTGGCTGTTGAGTGTGTGTCAGGTGACTAAGACTCAATAGTCAAGATGTCTCTTTTCATTTTTCTGTGTACCTTTACTAAGACAAACATACAGAAAATATGAGAATTCAACCCTTGGCATATTTCACAGAAAGAAAACCTTTTGCCCACAAGAGCAAAGCCAAATACCTGGTTTTCTTACTGCGTGCATTGTGTACTTGGCGTGTACTAGTGGTTAATCCCAATTCAGCAGTGGCAGTACACATTGAGTGCAGCAGTTTCTGTGTGTTGCACCAAGAACAATTTTGTAAGACTTAAAAACAACAGTACCAACCACACTAATGGTGGTGATGAGGGCTTTGTATATGTAATATGTAATAGAGATCACTGCTTATTCCTTTTATCCACTTTGCATTTTTCACTTTGATTGAGGTCCTTCTGAAAAGGCCCTGTCTACTTCTAAGAGTTATTAGTTATGCCCTGAAAACAAGGATATGTATTCACAGGACAAGTACAGCCAATCAATCAATCAATCAATCAATTGATAAGTAAATAAAAATGATTTTAAAATGTATGTTGTGCAGATATTTCAAAATAACTGAGTAATTAACACGCAAATAAGTTTTAAACTTGCACTTTTACTGTAAAACTTCAGTAAAAACAATTTTTTGAATTAAGGTTTTGTTAATATCACATTGATTCTGTGTTTGGACTTGCATCGTGACAACGCAACGTATAACTGCCCGTGAGTGAATATCATTTCTTTCTCTCTAATAAATAAACTGACTTTTTCAAATGTTTGTCCCTGTGATTTGTTAATTGTCATAGCAAAAGCTATTCTAACGGGAAACTGCAAACGTTTTAATACGAAAGGCTTATCAGGATCTCCTTTAGTGTCTGTCTTTCACTGAAGATGTACTACATTACCTTTCTTGTCACCTGTTAAAATTTTACATGTCAGAATTGTTCGACCAATTTTGAATACAACTAATCTTGTCCTATTGCATAGCCCGTCACTCATACATACATTAATCAATAACATTACGATACATCCTTTTTTTCAAAAGTAATTCGGCTGGTGGAAGACCAGATGTTGTTAACGGTTATAGTATTGTACAGGATATTCTAAGTCGATACTTTCATCTTCCGCACCATAACCACCAACTGTTTCTGCATAGTCTATTCATACACATTTAACCAATTTGCCGTGTAACCGATTGACAATTATCGCATTAATTTGTTTGATTTCATCATTTCTCGGAGCTAGGATTGCCCATGTATTAATTTCTTCTGTTGCTAACCCTTTGGGATTAAATTCTTCAATAAGATTTGGACATAATAAGTTTTCTTTTATTGGGAACTTAAAGTGAGGAAAATGTAAGAATTTATAAGAGTTGAGAGCACAGGAACTGTGTCTGACAAAAGCATTCACATGAATGAGAGGTGAGAGGACTGTGGATGTGGTTGAAAATGGTTGAGAGGAGGGCAGGACTTGGAAAAAACCTTTTGGCAATAGTCTCGTCTCAAGATTTTCTTTTATAATAGAGAGATGTGTAATAGTGATATAAATTTACAATCAATACATATACAAGGTTCCCCATAAATTGATAAAATATTAGCCACTTTTAATGATCCTACATGTCTTTACAACAAAACATTACAAACACTACAAAAAAGAAACAACTGAAAGATTACAGGTGCCTATAAAACATATCAAACGATACAAAATAATTTCCTTCAAATAATGTACAATAAAAAAGGGACAATGGAAAAAATCCAAATGTACGAAAATAGATACAAAAGAAAAACGTTGTGAGCCCACCAAATGAACCAATAAGTCCTAGGTTTGTACAACAGATGTCCAAAAAATAAATGTGTATCGTAAGCTCTAGACAAGCACAAACTGGGAGAAATATTACTGGATTCCTAACCCACTCATGTGGTCGGTTTATTTTATGGTGGTAATTTTAGTAAGCATATTCATTTGTATCTTTTGCAATTGTTTACAGTAATATTATTCTAACATTGTAAAGTTGACATTATTGTTAATCTTCAGCTATGGTTTGCTTTGATAAAAAGTAGTAAGACCGAGAGGTCAACACACTTAAGTAATGGTTACACATACTCTATGTATAAACCCTTTAATCCTATTCTGTCTCGCAGGCATGCAATGCAAGATCTCAGTTGCACCTTTTTTAACTGAATTTAAAGGTGCTTTGGCCTGAGTCCGTGCCATGCAGATGTGATAACAGCTCATGAAGTCATGAAGTGCAGTGCAAGCTTCTGTTTACCTAGGCATATGAGTGCTTGTGTATATTTCCAGAGAAGATAAATATGTGCTTGCTTTTAATCACTGAGACAATGTAGAGACTCTGGTACTAAATGTATTTGTTGTCTTTTCTCTGTTTTGTTAAACTGTTTTTAGATTTTTGAACCAAGCCATGAGACTGTTTAATGCAACAGAAGTGGTGCCAATCAATTTTGTGTTCTTTACAGCAAGTGCAATATTTGCAGGTAAGTCACAAGCTTGTTTCCTTCTCCATTCCCACCCAGTCTCTGATTTTTCTCTTACTGGAAAAACATTCTCCTAAAATTGAATAAATATTGTGGACTGTTGTATTCTTCACTCTTTGTGAATCAGGAATGATTTTGTTCATGCATATTGTAAATATTAAAAAGGTGTACTTGTACTTTGAAATTACAGTGATCCCTCGCTATATCGCGCTTCGACTTTCGCGGCTTCACTCCATCGCGGATTTTAAATGTAAGCACATCTAAATATATATCAGATTTTTCGCTGGTTCGCGGATTTCTGCAGACAATGGGTCTTTTAATTTATGCTACACGCTTCCTCAGTTTGTTTGCCCAGTTGATTTCATACAAGGGATGCTATTGGCGGATGGCTTAGAAGCTACCCAATCAGAGCACGTATTACATATTAACTAAAACTCCTCAATGATATACGATATGCATCCCATGCGGTGCTCGATTGTTTGCTTGTCCTTGTCTCTCTCTCTCTCTGACGTTCTCTGCGCCTGACGGAGGAGATGTGAGCAGAGGGGCTGTTTGCACAGAGGCTGTTTGCTTAGAAGATACTAACGCTCCTCTAAAAAATGCCGGGCGGCAAACTTAAAAGCACACGTATTGATTTTTTGATTGTTTGCTTTTCTTAGCAAGCGCTCTCTCTGACATTCTCTGCTCCTGACACGCACTCCTTTGAAGATAAGATATATTTGCATTTTTAATTGTGAGAAAGAACTGTCATCTCTGTCTTGTAATAAAGCACAGTTTAAACTTTTGACTAAAGGGTGTTATTTCATGTCTAGAGGGCTCTAATAATGTTAACAGTGTGGGAGAGTTTATAAGGGCTTCAAATATATAAAAATAACCATACAAACATATGGTTTCTACTTCGCGGATTTTCATCTATCGCGGGGGGTCTGGAACGCAACCCCCGATATCGAGGAGGGATTACTGTATAGTCTATTATGTGAATATATATTTATCTCGTTATGGGTCACAAAAACCTAAAGTATAGCCCAGCAGTAAATGTAAAACACTGATAGGTTTGGACTCCATTTTTTGTTTGGATGCAAATAAATACAAACATAATTCAGCAATTTAATCACAATATGTTGGTAAAACAAGTCCTTAAAGGAAACCAGTAGAGATGACAAAAGACATTCTGATTTCACAGGGGCTAAAGTGCTGTGTACTCTCGGTTTTACCTGTATAGGAATATGAATATATAATATGAAGCAGGCTAAATACAGATTAGTACGCACTGTGCTCAACATATTGACAAGTAACTTGACTGCAGGCCTTGCTACATGAACCATTTGACTCCACTACATGCAGCCGCCTACACAATGAGAACAAAAAGGGGGCAATTTAAGAAGGTGATGACTCATTTTGGTTTTGGTGCTTTATCATTGAGTATAGAATATTCTAAATATTAATCTTGCTTGCCAGTGTCAAGTGTCATTAAGGTTTATATTTGGCTTTAGAAAAGATAGTTGTACAAAGTTTGTTTTCTTTTCAGGCAAGATTGTCCTCATCAAAAGTTGAGACTTCTTGCAAAAATACATTAGAGAATTAAATGTGACTGGGTATTGCTGCTGAATGGCAAAATCTAAGGACTGGAAGAATAAGTTTAAAATCCAAGGGGTAGTTAATTTCCTGATTTTTTTTTTTTTTTCTTTTCACTCTCATGCACCATTATTCTCACCTTGGACAATTTAGATTCAGAAATAAGAGGGCAAATATGAATAAAAATGTTCTTTCTCTAATCAAGTATTGCTAATGAAATTCTCAGCTCAGATTTTGAAGCGTACTTTATAGCAGTATTGATTAGCTGACTCTGACTATAGGTGTTTTTGTACCATTCAGATGTGATTAAAATGCACGCTGCAGACGTTCATTTAAAGGGATTTGCACACATTTCGGTCACACCACTTTTTCTACGTGGTCCCCCCATTTCAGGACACCATAATGCTTAGGACAATTGGTGTCCCAGGTGTTTGTGATTCCTCAGGTGGGTTTCATGGCTTCATGAGAGACCTCAACTTGCTTCTACCCCTTGGAGTCTGTAGTTGAGGACAACAGCTGTGCCAATGAAAGTCAAAGAAGCAGTTTGAGGCTGGAAAATAAGAATAAAAACATTGGAGACATTGGTAAAGCCTTAGGATGACCTAAATCAACTGTCTGGAATACCATTAAGAAGAAAGAACACACTGGTGAGCCCAGTAATTGTAAAGGGACTGGTAGGCCAAGAAAGATGTCCATTACTGATGACAAAAGAATACTCATTATGGTAAAGAAAAAACACCAAACGTCTGTCTGACAGATCAGTAACAGTCTTCAATACGGATGTGTCAGATTTGTAAATTTTAACCGTGGAGTACAGGGGTAAATCAAGGAAAAATGTGTTTTTATTCCAAGCATTGTGGAGGGCACTGTATCATTCAACTTGTCTTGAAGTCTGGTTATGTAAGATGTCAAGCTTTTTGGAGTATTCCACCATGACCATTTTTGGCCCTCCTAGACACACAAAAATCCTAATCTTTAAGCCATTTTTGGATAATTTGCACAGTAAATTACACCCTTATGATAAAAAGAAAATCAATATGTGTCGTCACTAAAAAATAATCGGAAGGGCTTGAATTTGTGCAGGCCACATCAACTGACCCATGGAGTGCCCTGAATTGAGGCAGCTTACACTACTTGAGACTTCTTATTGCTTGTTGTAATGTCTACAGACCTCTGCAGTGAGACCATTGATAGTAGTGTATGTGACTAAAGATCTTTCATTTCGATCAGTACAGAACCAACTGACATTTTCAAATTTAAGATGAGTGCATAGATGTTTGCCATGTGACACCTCGTTGTAGCAGTACATTTAGGTTATCCAAAAGTCATATTGCCTTCCTTCTCTGCAATAGCTGACCAGTACAGTCTACATGATCACAGGGTCTTGCTAGGGGATCCAGTCATTTAAAGGTAATTGTAGTAAGTACAAAAAGAATGGAATTCATCACAGCTTAATTTATGTTGTGTGATTTCTATGAAAAATAATGGTTGAATGTGTCACCTGCACGTGCTGGCGAACTACAATGCCATGTTGAGCTCCTCAGTGAGTATAATTAGTGTACAGCCCTGGACATGCAATGGCATTTTAAAACTGTGCTGCTCAGTAGCCTCATTAACACGCTAAAGATTCTGAGGACTTGGATTTAAACAGCTGGTTCATGTCAAGCTGTCAGCTTGTTTTTATTTATTGCAACACCTTGGACTTAAAACTTGCTTTAAATTGCTTTGAGTTTTTTCCTTCTATCTGCTGTCATCTTTGTTCTGTTCTGCTGTTTCCATTTCAGCCCTTTTTTAAATCCCAGTCAAATTGTAAGGCACTGCTGTGGTCTTAACATACCAAATGGTTGTGCTAAAAACACGTCCCAAGTACAGAAATGCTAGCCTGGTTTTCCTTTAAATACAGACTAGAAACATCTGTAGCTTTCATTTTGGTTCAGAAGATAATTTTGGAGAGTTTAATTAACTGTTTGGACAGGATTTTCTTTTTTTATAGAGAGACATGTAATAGTGATATAAATGTACAATCAACACATATGCAAGGTTCCCCATAAATTGAAAAACTGTTTAGGCTAATTTGCATTGGCATTGCCTGATTTATGTAAGGTAAGTCTTCTCTGCCGTGTGACTGCTTTATTTAAGTGCTACTCTACTCCGGCCGTGTATACGTTCTCACTGGAATTGATCTTTTACTAAAGGGAGTATTTAAATCTGGTCTTTAATTTTCTAGTTTCTAAAAGGCATTTCCTTGAAGGGATGTAATTGACATGTGTTTCTTTTACAAATCTGTGTTCCCCCTTTTCTTATACAGTATACAGTATACTTGTTCTTGGCATAAATATTGTGTAAAAAGGTCATTTTTGAAATAACAGAAACTGATACTGTCACAAATGATTATCTATGCAGAAGAGCCTGCTTATTAAGTCTGCTTTTGATAAATGTTTTTAATTTGTAGTTTAGACCAAATATAATAAAAATGTTCATAATGATTAATGTGTCAAAACATAAGTATTGTATTAATGTTTAATACCACAAGTGCACTATGGCCAGCTTGGTTTCAGCCAGGTCAGTGTGAGAACCTCTACAGTAGCTGTGCCTGGACTGTACAAGTGGCTGCGATTCCAGAGAAATGAGTAAAGCCGAACATCCGTGCTATGGAGTGATGGACATTTACTTGACCCTTGTCCACTCTCCTAAAATCACTAGCTGTCCTCTTGTTCACCATATTATAGTGGTAAGTTGGAAGTGCACCACCTCTACTAAAATGTGCTTCTTCTATTTCAGGTGTTGTTTTTTACCAGGAATTTCAAGGTGTTGCTTTCCTCAATATTTTCATGTTTCTTTTTGGGTAAGTAGGTTTTAAATGTAATTGAATCTAAGATTGCATTTTTTCAAAGTCTGCATAATTTGGAAATTAAAGTTCATTATCATTTGAAAGATCTGTCTTGTCCCCAAAGTAACTTGATATCTTCATTGCAGTTTCTTTTCTTGGCAGGTTTAGTTTAAGAAGTGTATTCTGAGAAATAAATAACCATGCAATAAGGTGTAGGCTGGGCCAACTCTCTTGTGAACTAAAGGAGTAAAGTATTCATTAAAAATACAAGCCTGTTTTTATTTTTATTTTTTTCTTCTTTTGTCATTCTGTTACAATTGTCTCCTATAGTCTGCTTTCCCTGCTCCTCCTGTATGCCATGTGCCTACATGTTAGTGTCGCAGCTTCTGTTTTAGACAGAATTATTAGCTCAGGCAATGTCTGCCTAGCAAACCATTTTTTCTGACCTGCTTAGTTAAGAGTTGTGGGGACCTGAGGGCTATGGCAGCAATGTGATGGGTAATCGTTAAACTTCTACCTCACTTTGGTACATTTCCCCTTGAAATCTGCTACAGAAAGCAAATCGGAGATCACTCGGCACAAACAAATGTCAATTTAAAAAGGCAGAAATCAACACTCATCATCTGACAGATATTAATTCTGACTATTACAGATGCTAGTACTGTTCTTGACTCTATTGGCCCCCAGCCTGGTATCAGTAATTAATTGATCTTTGCATTCTAGCTGTGTGCCTTGCTATTTTAAACATGCCATTGTTCATCCATTGCTGAAAATACCTAATCTTGATTGTTCCGTTCTTAAAAATTACAGGCCCATTTCTAAACTTCCACTTCTCTCAAAAATCTTAGAAAATGTTGTTGAGCATCAGCTGGTCATTTTTCTTGAGAAACATAAACTTTTAGATCCCTTCCAGTCAGGCTTTTGAAAACACCACTCACAGAAAGTGCTCTCCTTGAAGTGAAACAATTTATTAATGGCTGCAGACACAGGCGAAGGTTCAGTGTTAGTGGATCTTGATTTTAGTTCAGCCTTTGACATGGTTAGCAAGGTTAAATCACTCCGTGTGTATCTCTGGTTCAGCCTTGGCTTGGTTTACTTCTTAATAATCTGATAAGAGTTTCTCCATCTCGATTCGTGAGGAGCCCCAAGGCTCTGTCTTTGGACCCATCTTGATTTCACTGCAGTATATGATATGCTTCCTCTAGTACAAACCATCAGTTCTTTTAATGGTATCTCCCACCATTTTTATGCTGACAATATTCACCTTTAATGTTTTTTTAAACCAAAAGAACTACACAAGTTGTCTTCTTTGGTCAATTGTTTAAAGGAGGTCAATAATTGCCTATTTGCCAATTGCTTAAAGTTGCATACTCAGAAAACTGAGGTTTTAATCTTTGACCCTCTAGATCTGCACCCAGCAATTTCTCAAAAACTTTCCACCATCTCCACTTCTTGTTGTGCATCCCTACATAATTTAGGTGTCACATTTAATCAATCTCTGAATTTTGATGCACGTCAGGTGTCTGTTGTTGATTTTTCCATTTAAGAAACTTGTCCAATCTGAGATCTGTTGTTACCATGGCTGGGATGGAAATGCTGATCCATGCTCTCTCATAATCTCAACCTATCTGGATTATTGCAATTCCCTCTTTGCCCAAGTAAAGCTGGTTTGTCTTGTCTTCAAATTGTCTAAAGTGCAGCTGCCAGACTTTCAACACACTCACAGAAAGGGACCAACATTTCTCCAATTTTTACACACTCTCTACATTGGATCCTAGTGGAAATTAGGATCCAATTCAAAATTCTGGTTCTTACTTACTGAGCTAGGGGTGGCACAGTGGCGCACTGGTAGCGCTGCTGCCTCGCAGTACGGAGACCCGGGTTCGCTTCCCGGGTCCTCCCTGCGTGGAGTTTGCATGTTCTCCCCGTGTCTGCGTGGGTTTCCTCCCACTGCCTGTGTTGGCTGGGATTGGCTCCAGCAGACCCTTGTGACTCTGTAGTTAGGATACAGCAGGTTGGATAATGACTGACTGACTGACGGAGCTCTGCATGGTCAAGCTCCCCAGTATATTGCAAACCTCCTCCAACAGTACACCTCAGGTTGTGCTCTTGGATCTTCTCATTTAGATCTCCTTTTGGTTCCTTGAACCACATTAAAGACACGAGGGGGTAGCGCATTGTTATGGAACAGTCTGTCATCGAGATTAGCAGAATCTATTGAACTGTAAGTGCCATCTTAAAACACATCTTCTGTTCAGAGCGGTATCTCTCTGGGTAACCTTGTTTTGTATTTTGATATTTCATTTTATTCTATGTTTTCATATTCTATGTTCTTTGTTTTTGATATTTGTTTCAAATCTGCTTTATTGTTCAGTGCTTTGTGACTTCTGTCTGCAGTAGGTACTTTATAAATACATTTTTACTTACTTACCAATTAAAAAACACGTATTTATTTGTAAACCCCTCTTTGCTCAGGTGTCTTCTGTCCTTCCTTGGAGTCTTTTTAATTGCCAAAAACAGAGAAGAAAAAACCTCTGAGGTACCCTTCATAGATATTGGCCAAATTCCTGGTGAGTACTACATGTTTCAGTCTACATGCAAGTTTTATTAGGTATTACAATTTTATGGGTAGATTTTATTATTTCAAGTATTACAATAATATGAATAATATTTATGCAGCAGTTTTGGACTGCTTTGTCATTCTCATTATCATGTAAATAAAATGAGCCCCTGTTCTGTTTTTGTTAATATTGATCTTGTGATTGTTTTGGGCTCCCATCGGATTTAAATGAGCTGAAACGCACATCAGCCAGAATACAGTTTGGTGGTTGGGCTGAAGTAGAGAAAGTCTACACACTGCTTATAAGTGGAAATCGGCAGAGTGATATTCACGTGTAATCTACCATTTTCGTCATACTTTGCTAAAACATTTCATTCAGCTAGATAGTCCATCCATACCTTTACAGAGCCAGGGGGAGCCACAGCCATCTGCCTCATGGAAGAATCGGCCTGAAACTGGCTGCCAGCAAATGTTGTTGTTTATACACACACACACACACACACACACACACACACACACACACCCTTCATTATCTCAATCCAAGTTACAGAGACCAGTTTAGCTTGCACACATCTTTCAGTCATGGGACCATTTGTCATGCAGTTAACTTATAATTCAGAAAAAAATATCCTTTAACATCTCACACTGGAATCAATATTATATGTTAAATTGTAGAAAACTGAACAGCATAGTCAAAAGGCCGTTACCAGTCTGAGCTCCATTTATACTTTACTTTTACAGGAAAGAAGTCAACAGATAAAATACAACCGGATACAAGCAGTGCTTCATATGGCTCAGTTAATGCAGAAGATGACGAAGGACCCAAAGCTTTCACATAAGAGCTAACCTGACCTCTTCATCATCTACTTCATCTGGTTGGTTTGCTATAGAAGTGCACAAATGAGTCAAGTCACAGAACTTGAATGTGGCGTCTGAACAGCATCTCAGGAGACAACTTTAGAAGAGGAAATATGCCTTTGGTTAATATTTTATCAGTATACTGTAAGGTTATTTAAACCAAATTATAGCTATGATTATGATCTGAAAGATTAAATGGTAAAGGTTGGTGACATGTATTATTTGTTTTTGGGAGAAAATGTCTAGTGAACTGAATATGAAATAAGAACCTGACCAGTCATGTCAAGTACTGAGGCACACGCTCGCTCGCCCGCTCCTGTAGACATATTGTACTGTGCACTGTGTGGCGGTGGCACCACAAACCTCTGCAATGCTGCCACCTTTTGGTGAAAGTGGGAAGATTTTGCAGGAGAACATCTTTTGTTTAAAAAGCTGCTGCTAGTGAAGCCCATGCCCTCAATTGGGTTTGTTCAGCTGTATTCTTCCACAGAGCTCAGCGTTTCTCCACTGGAGTATAAATGATTGTGTGTGAAGACATCAGACATACTGAGGTCAGTGCATCATCCACAGCTTAAAAATGGCCGCGGTGTTGGAGGAAAACACAATTAAAGATGTAGAATAACAGCAGAAATATAATATCACTGAAGACAAATGGGAGTTTTCAAAAGAAGTCTTTCAAGAAATACCACGGCTGGAGCATCTTGGGGAATCCTGAAGAAGTGGACTGTAACTGAAATGTTACAGCAAGGAGGTGGATGCACAACTGCAGCTCTTGTGTGCAGGCAGCACAGTCCTGACAAGAAAAAGAGAAAAGCCGAAAGGCCGTGGCCAAGCAGCAAGCACTGTGAAGCAGCTCAGAGCCGAGTTGGTGTGGCCTCGCTTCGCTAAAGAAAAATCCACTGCTTATAAATGCAATAAGTGAAGAATGTGCATTTCTTTTACTCTTGTTGGGCAATCTTTAAAGGGGCAAATGGAGGCAAAAAGCACTTTGCAGTAATTGCACTAAGCTACCTTGACAAATTGAGTCCCTCCAGTAGCAATTTGACAGCCAAAGAAAATGTGATCTTTTGAAAAGGAAAACATACACCCCAATCCCACATGGTCACTTCTAAGTGCCAGCAAATGGTTAACGTGGGTGTCTGTGTTCGTTCCTGCTCTTTCCTTTCCAGTCAGATGAACACAATTTTGAAACATTAGTTTTGTCAAGCTCACCCCCAAACTTGAATTAGCAGAATTAGTTTTAGAAAAACTAACTAAATATTTTATGAATCCTGCCCAATTTGGGAAAGAGTAACTCTTTTACAATATTGAACTCTAAATGTGTATCAAAGAATAACTTAAAGCTGACACTGAGTAGCCTCACATTGTGCGTGTAATCGTAGAGATCTGTGAGTAATAGTTGGTGATCAAGCCATGTACGCGAGCTGCTCTCTTAACCTAAATCGCTGTCTTCACAGAGAACTCCATCAGAGACCCGAGCACTGGCAGCTTCTGACCTGGAGTTAAGAGGTGAGAGTACTGCGCTGTTATCAGTGCGCTTTACAGCCACTCGTGCCCACCATAACTCTGGGTGCGCCTGGTGTTCTGAGCACAACATGTCGGCAGGCATGGAGCCGATTAGCTGGGCCCTGTGTGATGGTCTGACTGTGTAATCTCAACTGTTGTTGATGGAAAGCCAGCAGACTTTGCTTCTTCCCCCCAAACCGCCCCGTCTCTGTGTGTGTTTTTTTAGGGGCTTGAGTTGTCTGTGTTTATATTCATAGAACCTTCTGCCTACTGTTTTCATGTGGCACTTTCACTATAGGATTAACTTTGGCCCCGTCTTTAAAGCATTTTAAGTACAGGAGCTTTTGCTCTACTGTTAGACGCAGTAGACAGAATTTCTGTTAGCTATCCAAAAATAATGTAACATTTGTTTTCCCCCAAAGTAACTTGTTCACAGATTCAAATAATTTAATTGGAAATGAAATTCTGTATTCCATATACTACGACCCTGACATGAGGCAGTTGTGTTTGGCTTTTTGGACTCGCGGTGCCAGATTTAGTGAATTGTATTTAACAGGATGTGATAGACATGATGCTTTACACAGACTTGTAATTTCTGTTTGTGTCCAGCAGTTGACCAGGTTTGGGGTATGCACTACGGTCCGGTCATTCTGTGCAAAGTGACCAATCAACCACAACAACAAAAAACAAATCATTTTGGCCTTGGCCTGTACTGCTTGTAAATAGCTATTTAGTGTGCAGTCAACATCAGACGCTACCACAAGACCCCCAATATGCTGACATACTGTGTTGGCTAAGATGGCCCTAATCTTTTGCATGTTACAACGGCCCCTGGAGAGGTTTGGATAGTGGAAGTTAAAATGTTAAGCAGGGTGGTGGGATCATAAGTACCTGCCTGAGGTAGCCCACCTTCTATTGTTTTCCTACAATAAACCACTCAGTGCTTGACCAGCAGCTTGTTGCCTTTCTTCCCAGAGATTTCTTTCTCAGCGTCCCTCTGGCAGATTACTGATGCAGGCATAATTGTGAAAGTGAAAAGCAATAATGTACAATAGAAGGAAAAACAAGCAATATAACAGGTAGAAATAAAAATACTATATACTGTATATGAAAATAATTCATAAACAAGTTCTGGATATGGGTGCAGCAGAGCCCAGTGATGCACCGACTACTGATGGAACTTCACCCGACTGCAGGCAGACCCCACCATTTTTATTATTATTTTTTTATTAAATCGGCTGTATGCCTACACGCACATCCACAACCACAAAAGCATCACTGCCTACCCACCTCCTCTGAATTATAAACGGCCATCACTCCATAATTCATGGATAAACAGTGGCGCAGTCTGGGGAGCTCATTAAGGAGCCTCAGATGGCCCAACTCCAAACAAGTCATTTGACAAATCGGAAGCGTTTGAGATGATTGAAGATACGAGCCTTTGAACTTAGAGACAGGGAAGGACGCTGCTTCATCTCCCTATCAATTCTGCATGAAGCGTATATCAAACGTGTGCCCAGTCCAAAGGAGACCGAGCCATTGATGGTGACCTGATAGACTGGGGGGGCAGCACAGTTTTAGGTGACATCACCTGAGGTTTGTAAGCAGCCAGTGACACATGAGGACACTCCAGCAGTGCCACTTGGCCTTCAGTCATGAATTGCTGGCAGGGAGCAAACAGGTCAGGTTCACTGTCATGTGGTCAGCAGAGTGAACGGCCAAACAAAGTAAAGGTGGAAAGTTTCACTGGAAGCAAATTAAACAGGACTTTGAGGGTGGGCCCTGTGTATCGGGGAATGACAACCGTCCACTCGGTGTCTCTTGGGTTTGCCTGGACCTGCTCAATTGATGGGTGAATATGGCTTCATACAGCCTTAGACCCAGTCGTCCCATGGTAGTCTGGGCTTATTCCAGCAAAGCAAAGCCAGAACTGGCCCTAGCTGGACACCACTTCAGAGGTCACATGCCACACACAATTTTGGACGGACACATCTGTGTGACCAGGAATACCCAAAGAAACCAGCTGGATGCGGACACAAGACCACCATGCAGACTCTATATGGCCAAAGCTAGCTTGCACCCATGCCCTTAGAGTCCCAAAGCCTCCCCAGTGGCCCATTGTCCCCAAAGTTAAAACATAAACCTGGCCAGCTGCTTTGGTTTCCCAGCAGGGCTCCGTTTACTGGTAGGAATGGGTGTTGATTAGGATTCTTATAGGATACAGGAGCTTAATGGCACAGTAACCATGGGGGGCATTAAACGGCATTACAGAAAGAGCAAAACTGGGAATAAAGGAAAATGTAATTGGGTGGGCAAACATACTTGCTTTCAGGAGTAAAATGTCTGTACTGTTTGTCACTGCAGGCCACCTTTCAGTGACATCCTTAATGCGTACCCATTATTTTATGTGCACCTTACACCCCCCATCAGACTTTATAAAACAGCAGTGCATACGTACAGTGACAGAAGGAAAAGACCAACAAAGCGGCTGCCACTGCAGATAAATAAAGAGGAGGAGTTGGGCTTTAGTATGAAGGAACATTTCAGATGAAATTTAAGATGCAAATAAAGGAATACATCATCATATGTGTGAATAAATAACACAATAAGGTGAGCATAAATAATTAAATACATAAAATCAGGAAATAAAGTTGCCAATATTTATTTCAGTGACATCACATGTAACCTCAAATGCATACTGAAATGACAACTGACATTTTCATCCATCAAAGGGTTGGTTCTAATCATGTTGTTGAAGGACAAGCTCAGTGACGCAGCTGTGAAGGGTCCATGGTGGATACGAGTTTGTCAGCCTGAAAATGAGGCACCAATCACACCAGACACGCACTGGAGCCCAACCTCTCAACTTTGATGGCTGAAAGCGGCAGTTTGAATTTCATGTTGCATGTGGTATCATTGAAAAAAATAAGTGAATAATTAATTACAGAAACAAGCAACAAAACACACTTCCTGACACATTTAATTATTTATGCTTGCACATTATTTTATTTGTCACATTTTACAATGCATTTATTCATGTACTGTACATATTTTGTCTGAAAACTTCCTCCATAGTTTATACACTAAATACTATGGAGAATCATGGGGCAAAAGTATGACCAGCTGTAAGAGCAATTGCAGCTTTCATTTTAGGGGTCTACGAGTCCCCCACAAGGATCTGCCACGTTTCAAAGCAAATGACTTGTCTCACTTGATTCTATGTTTAAATGGTTGTGGAAAAAAAGCCTTATAAAGCAAAAGTAACGAATGATCAGAAACACATAAGGGCAGTACACCCGGTGTAGGTTTTACAGAACAGCCTCTTAAGATTTAACAGTAGACTTTTAAAGGACCCCAAACCTCACCTGTAGTCGAGTTCTCATGGCCTGTGAAGCTGATGTCTGCTTGTAGCTTTACTGCCAAGATCGCCTTTTTGCCACTAGAGGGCGCAGCTTTGCTATATTTAACAATCCAGGTTGGTGCCTGAGAAATAAAAAGTGCATGAAGTACAGAAATATCAGGTAGCAACACAGACATAACACGGCCGTTTGTGTATTAGTATCTAATATACAGCATATGGGGGGGCTACAGGTATTATTTTTTGTCCACATTTACCCATTTCACATAAAGATAGAAATATTCCTGATTAGTAACATTACTATGATTCCCAGCTGTCACTTGTTCTTGTTTCTGGTTATTTTTGACTAGCAGGGAGAGCCCAACGGCCCCCCGCTTATTTATTTTGTACATTTCAAATTTTATTTTTGTCTCCAACCAGATTCATATTGACCCGTGTATTTCAATTCATTTTCTGAGCTGCTACACTAAATTGGTTAGAATTTGGCAGACGTGCCACTTAGAATCAGCTCGTTTGTGTTAGTGTAGTGTAACAAGATGGTGTCCCATCCCTAGGGCTAAAATGAGATGGCAAGGTGGTCTTCCTGCTTGTCCTGTGTGGCCTAGACTTGTCACTGCTGGCTGCCAAGTGGTGACAGAGCACTGCAGTGAAACCAGACAGGCTGATTTTAGACATTGTTTGTCCATCTGTCCTTTTCTCTTTTCTTCCCACTTGTTCATTCAGCACAATGCATCCACACCAACTCACTGTAAGACCTGCCAGGTGATAACCCATTTGAATGTTGGTAATAATAAAATCCATTAAATGCCAAGAGGCTTGTCATCTTACCTTTGCTGGAGCTGCACTTCAGACATATCCACTTTAAAAAAAGCATCACAAAGTCTAACATGCCAGCAATGTGCGTCATCTACACTCTGGCACCGGGAAGACTTCCTGTACAACAAGACGATCAACTGAAGCATCTGTGAAGTTTGGGGTTGGATAAAATAACAAACACGCAGCAGTAGATCAGTGTTGAAACCCAACAGATTCAGGCCACCCTCTGGCTCCAGAAGAGCTTCAGTCCTTCCAGCAGTATTCCTGATTTGTATGTAATGGGAAGTCACAAACTTCCTCAGGAAAAACATCATCAGCAGTAGAACATTCTGTAAAGGTTCAATGTTGTTTAGATCTGCTGGTGGCGGAAGCCATGGTAGGTTCTTGTTGCTAACACCCCTCGTAATTAGTTTAGCAGACTGGGGGTGGCCCTCATCACCCTGGAAAAGGGGAACATCATGGATACCAGTCTTCACCTGGTCCTGTGAAACAGCCTTATAATCCACGTTCATCATATGACAAGTGTAGAGTTATACCACAGCAAACGGACACAAGATGACTGCCCATACCATTATGCATCTCCACCATATTAACCAGACAGAATAGACATTGTGGGTCAAAGCCAACTTCATCTTTCTTCAAATGTAATCCTGTCCCGAAGTAGATTGCCCAACACTCCATATTTCCCATTGCTCCAACCTCAGGCTTTACGCCAGCTCATTTGTGTGTGCCGGCCTTGTATTCAAGCAGCTTACAAATAGCAGCTTTGTGAAGACCACAACATACAGATCTAAAGGAGACTGGGTCACAGATGAGCCAGTTGTGCTCATCCATCTAGCCCTGCAGCAAAGCTGAGCGCAACTGACCACCGAGGCACTTGGAGTTTGTGGCCAGCCTCGGTACAAGGTTGTGCAGTGACAGGGTCCTTGTGGAGATCATTAAAAAAGCTTGAATGAGCTCTAGAGATCGTTGTAACTTTCTTAAACACGTGATCAGCTCTTTTAAGATTGATATGCACGTTGTGAGGGATTGCCGGCCGTGTGTCCCGACCAACACCCCCCAAACCGCCAGATGGAGCCATCCCTGCAACATGGAAGGGCCCCGAATTCCAGCAGGGCATCATGGAACTTGGAGTCTTTCATCACAACCTTGCTGGATACCATGGGGAAGACTGGAGGACACTGCAGGAAGGCCCAGGGACTTATACTTTCCTGACAGCCCGGAAGTCATTCACAATCACGGAAACTGAAGAAATGATACATTTCCAGGCTGAAGAAAAAGAGAAGTTTTTACCTGAACCGCAAGTGCTGGATAATCACATGGACAGAGAGCTCAGAAGCACTTCCGGGTCGAGGACTATAAAGGACTGTGGGACATCCCAGACAGATGAGCTGAGCGGAGAGGCAGGGTGGCTAAGCATCTGGGAGATTGTTTATTGGATTATTGGTTTTGTTATTGAGTATAGTGGAGTGATGGTGCTTTGTGCACATTATCATTGTAATAAATAATTATTGGACTTTTTATCTGGTGTCTGAGGGTTCAAGGGAGCAAGAGAGCCCTTAATCTGTCACAACGTGTACTATTTCTCTATCCAGACACAAAGGCTCTTACTGTTTACTACAAAATCAATAATTGCCACAAATGCTGATGGTGGCATCACTACACGTTCTGCACTTTTGCTGGGTCCTTAACCTCTGTAGCATTATGTTTAATAAACCCAGAAACGTGAGCCAAGAACAAGAAAAACAAATTCAGCACAGCAAACCTGTAAATGCCACACCGTCAACATAAATACAGCAAGAAAGGAATAGCGAGTGTTCACTGCTGTACTGAGAGATTTAGAAGACCTCCTCCGTCTCCAACGTACGACCAGATGTCACAATCAGGACAGTAGAAGCTGTCTCTTTGCACACTTTTCTTATATTTTTGTCTGTTGCTTCTGCACGAGAGGCTGAATGTCTGTTGTGTCAGATCCACACAATCAACCTGCCCCTTGTGTTACTGTGGACTACCACAGTGCAAAGCTTAACGGCATCCATATTTCCCCCAAACCGACTGTTAACAGTTGCTGCACTGTAAATGGGGGCTAACATCTTACTTATCCTTCTATTGAACTGCAATCTTTATGCCTTTTAGGCCAGAAAGCTACTTGCACCACAATGACCTTTCAGGTGAGCGAATTCCCCAGGCGTATCACGGAGGTTCAGTCCTACAGTGCTGTCTGCACGAGTTTCAACGTCTGATTACCAATTCATCACCATCACTTGAATCAACTAATAGTTCAGTTTCCGCTTGTTCTAAAACCTGCTTTACGCTTACACACTTATCGTGTCTGCCTTGAAGGCTCCACCCCACTCATGAATATTGATGAGCGATCATAGAGTGGCAGAATGCATAGAAAAGGTTGCACTTTTTGCAGTATCCCGAGTATTGTCCTGGCTTAACACACCACATGCCATCTAAATCAGTTACCCAGAGTACGGCTCAGGATTAATCAGGTTTACATAGAAATTCAAGCTCAAGGACGCTTAGTTTTAACACTAAGGGGGTTAAAGAGACCAACAGCTTCCAAACTCGTCTGCAGTCCACACGGCACATGTGAAAAGCAGACACCCCGTAACCCTACACTGGACAGAAGTGGCTTAAAAATGGACGGAGACAAAGAAAAGCTTTTAAGTCGAGAGGCAAGTCCCTTAAGCATTAACGCTTATATATCATTTTTATTAATTCTTCAATTTCAAGTCAACCAAAACAAGCTAGCAGTGCTTACCAAGATCACTCAAAATAAAATGTGAAGCCCCGATTACTTTTCAAAATGGCCAGCCTGATGGTTCAACTTTTAAACAAGTTTAACTGAAACAAGAGTCAGCACTGAATGTGTCATTTATGTTTTTGTGTTCCCATGATTGGTCGGTGATTTTGTAAAAGGGGCTGCTGACCGTTTTGAGAAGGTCTACCACCATTTACAATCATTCTGGGGTGCAGGTGAGAAGTCAGTGAGTAAATTTACCTGACAACAGTTTGTTTCTTGAAGGATCATAGTCACTAAAACAAATGTCTCATACAAAAGAATAATTTGCTAATAGTAATAACTCACTTATTTTTATACCTCAACCATGATTCTGGCAAATCTATACTGCAGTGAAGCTGGGTTTCTCACCAGCACCAGGCCCTTCCTGTCTGAGGCCTGCTGGGACAGCATGTGCAAGAGTCCTGCTAAGCTCACAAGGCCCAGGGCCTCCCCGCAGCCTGCCGTCAGGGAGAAATCCCCACGCAGTACAAACCCAATTGTAACTCTGGTGCAGTGAGAAGTTATACTTGGCAAAGGCTCAGGCCACAGCCCGGAAATGAGTTTACTTGGCAGCTCCGAAGAGCCGATACCCTGAACCTTACAGGAGGCTCCAGGAGAGGCTGCCAACTTCTTCTTCTTCAGCTCCTTGATTTTCTTCTTGAAGTGATCTTTGTGCTTGGGCTCTTGAGGACCACAAAATGTAAGGTCTGCACAAAGCATCTGTATATCTCCAGGGTCTGGAATACAAATGAGTGCATGACTTGTAGGGGAACCTTTCTTCAGCAGTGACAGCCGAGTCCACACAAGACACCGTGGATTATGGGCAGAAATCGAAAGAGCAGCACCACTTGGAATCTGCTGCCTTGAGAACCTGGCTGAACGATTTGCCCGTTTCCCTTTTCCAGAAGTGGGTAAGCACCAAGCGGAGACCTGCTTGAGTACAGTTCTGTTCCTAGAAGAAGAAAACAAACCAATTCAAATTACTCTTTGGTTACAAACAAACGATCAGTTCTGAAAAGGCTACGGGTGAAAAATCACAAGTTTTTAAAGTTGGGGGTTTGTTTCAAATTAGCAACACTTCTAGTAAATACGTTAACATATGAAAGTACTGGGCATATCTGGCACACGTTTGACTCCTGCACCCTGGTTACACTTGCGAGTGTGGAAATGAGTGCCAGGTAAGACTGAACAAACCTTAAAATGCTGAAGTCCGCTGCACCAGGACTGGTTTTCATTTCTTCATCTGCACATTTCACCTTCACACCTTTGGACTTTTCTTCTCCACTGCTTTCAGGTGCAGGCAGGGCCCCCCTGTGCTCTTCAGAGACACCCCTCTCATCTTCTGTCTTTAGTATCATCTCCCATTCCTCAACCAGCTGCTGCCAAGGACAGAGGAAGGGTGCCACGCTGCCATGTTTTATGTAATTTGGTCTTTTGCTAGGTGGTCGTCTGGAAGGAATAACAACATTAAAAAAAAAAAAAGTCAGACAACAAAGTGTATGCATTTGTAAAATGGTTGCAAGCTCGCAACCTCAAGCAAGACAAACAGTCCCATTCGGGACAAACACAATTAATAAAACACGCAGTAAAAGATGAGCGCATTTGAGTTCTGTTCAGAAATGTCACAAAGAATTGATTACACACCCGCCAATGCCCAAGAAATAAACACACAACTAAACTAAACTATCAACGCAGACCTGAAACATGAGACTGGACGGCCAACTCGATCATGCCATCTGCAGCTTGGGTTCTCTCAAAACGTCTGCAGAGACACCAGCGGTGCTGGTTAACGATTTTTTTTTTATTTAGTCTTGGCATGTCAACTAATGTTTTTCTTTGGTATTAGTCATTTTAAAATCATGCAACTTGTATTAATTTTAGTCAAAGAAAAATTACTGAAGTCCAGATTTACTCTAGTAAGCAAAGTCACATATTTGGCACAACCCTTGTCACTTAATTCCGTTGATTTAACAGAAATGAGGTGTCTGAACTCTGGATTCAATGTCCGACTGGCTGGCAGTGGCGGAAAGTTTCAGGATCGGCAAATGAGCATAGGAAAGGGCTGCCTTAAAATAATCTGATTTATAAATGATACATCTTATAGATAGATAGCTACATCTACTGTATATACAGTACACAGGACATGAATTCAGACACACTGGTAGGTTTGCGAGTGTAAACGGCTCCTTTCAGAGCACCTCTACTGGACTCAAGTAAGGACTTTGCCCTGAACACTCCACGCCTTTCATTTTGTTTCTTCTGGGCCTTTCACAGCTATAGCCCTGCTTTTGTGTTTTGGGTCACTGTCATGCTGTAGATTCCAAATACACTTCAGCCTCAGACCAAGGACGCTACACTCATGAATATTAAGGTAAAGTACAGAATTCAAGGGTCCTCCAATAATATCGAGCCTTCCAGGGCCTGAGGCAGCAAAGTATCCAGATACCTTCTCACTAACACCCCCTAGGTTTTGTTGTAGGTATGACGTTCTTACTGTAAAACACAATCTTCGCTTTATGCCAGGTATAGTGGGCCTCATGTCAGTCAACGAGTTCTACCTTTGACTTATCGGCCTACAGAACATCACTCCAAAAAACTTGGGGGTCATCCAGGTGTGTCTTTGTAAAAGTGAGCTGACCGATGAGGTCACCTTTGGACAGCAGAGGGTTTCACCTTGCCACGCTCTTCCAAGAACCCGCTTTTCACTTGGTCTCTCTCTTATTGTTGAGTCAAGAACATGGATAATAGCTAAGAGATACGGATGTTTGCAGTTGCTCAGGTGCTCATCTGCCATTCTCTACTACGGTATGATAATGCTCTTCACTCTGGTGCAGGGGAAACAACTTTAGAACCTTTCTCCGATTGTCAAGTTTCAACAATCTTTCCCATGAATCTTCTGGAATTTCCTTTGATCGAGGCACAGCCCATGTGGGTGACTACTTCACTGCTATGGCAAGAGTCTGTAAAGAATGAGGTGTAGGTTTAGATTCAGTATGGCTGGCTGTGTTCAGTCAGGGGAGCCCGATTATCAATTAACTCGGGTCAGTGGTCTGAGTGAAGAAACTAAGGGGGCAACAGCCTTCTCACACAGGATATAAAACTTTCTTGCTTATATATATTACATAGCAATGGAGCCGATGGTGTTCTGTTTAAATAGCAATGGTTTATGTTTATTCGGGATTCTTTCATGTAAAATTACATTATGTCTAAAGATCCAAATTCACTCAGTGTGACAAATATGCAAATGGACGATATCAAGGAGGGGCATCCTAAAAAATTATATAAAATATAACACACATTATATTATATATATATATATATATATATATATATATATATATATATATATATATATATATATATATATATATATATATATATATAGTCAGACAACAAAGTTCAAACAGCAGCACCTCTTGTATTTGTCCAGAAGCTCCTTTTCTTGTTCACCACTAAATCTCACACCAGCAGCACAGTCTGGGAAGTCATTTGGGAAATGCGCCGTTCCTTTGTGCTGTGAGTGTTTGAGCCCCTCCTGCAGCCCTCCAGCTCGAGCCCCTCTGTAGATCTGTAGGAAGACAAACGACAAGCAAAATTCCCACTAGTGGTGTTATACCTGCAATGCACAGAGGGCCTTGCCTAAGTACTCAGACCATTAACCAAACTACTCCTGCACGGATACTTTGTTCTCAGTGATATTATTTCAGATAACTGAAAGTCATTGGTATTTTTTTATGTTAGAAAAAAAGTCTTAAAGATGAAATAAAATATGAATTACTGCTGCTTGTGTTTACTCCCTACACGTTCATGTTTTATAGGACTCTATTTTGCACCACCCCTGACTTGAAGTCTTTTGTATGTTCGAGCTTTGCACCATGTAGCCAGTTGCTCATCTGCATCTTTTCAGCGCTGGGGTCTCTCGTAGGGCTGCATGGCTTTGAAAATAAAGAGAGTCTGGGTCTCACTGTGCCACCAGACACTTTTGTCAAGTCAAGTTTACTGTCACGTCTACTTGGCACAATGAAATTCTTACTTGCACATCTCTTCACAACAGTTAGCAAAAAAGCAATAAATGGTATACATAGTAGTCCAAAAATCCAATGATATAATTGTTGCATGCTATTGCATTACACAATCAAGAATGGAGTGAAAAAAACACGAGAAAGAAAATTCCAAAACTTCAAAATCAACGACTCTTTCTATCACGACTCATTCATGAAAAGGCCACGATACCTTGAATGAACATTCATGACGTGCGAGACAACAATGATCAATCCTGGCCTTGTACACCCAGATCATTGAAAATATTCCACCATATGGAAAAATTCTTTGCTACCTCTCCATCACAGTTAGTTAGCGCCCATTACAGACCACCTTTACGTCCATTCTGATCAACCCGAGATCAGCTTCAAAACTATAAGCTTTGCAAATGTAGACAGAGTTCAAATTAAAAAGCAATCCAAGTCTTTCTGCAGATGCAGTCGGTTTTACAGAGAAGAACGCTCACCATTACTCACATACCGCCAGTTTAATAATCGGAGAACTGAAAAGAGGGAACGTGTAAACTCCGACAAAGATGGTTATCTGGCTGAGGTCTGAGTCCATGTGATAATGCAGCCATAACATGTCACAGGAGCCAAGCTGGTACATTAGTTAATTAAAGGAAGATGGCTGTTAGAGTGGGCTGTACCCCGAGTCTAAAGTGAACAATAACAGCCGGCTGTTAAATTCTATCCACTGCAAAAATGAAGCAGTTAGCAAATATGAAAATGTATGTAAATAAGTTAACGAGGGAGCAGAACAACATCCATTTTTCCATCCAATTTCTTAACCCACTTTTCCTAAGGTGGTTCAAAGGGAAACTACAGCCTGCCCTTAACAAGCATTGGGCGCAGAGCAGACACAATCCCTGGTTAAGGCCCCAGCCCAGGGGTGGGCAATGTCGGTCCTGGAGGGCCGCAGTGGCTGCAGGTTTTCATTCCAAACCAATTGCTTAATAAGAAACCAATCCTTGCCAATCTCAGAACTGATTTAATTTTACAGCTTGTTAGTCTGTGCAATGCAAGGTTCTTATATCGCAGATTTTTTCCTTTCCAAGGATATCATCAAAATGATTTGAAGCCTAAAAACGGATCATTTTCAGTCTGCCAAGGTTTTCTATTAAGTGTTTTATTAAATCAAACAGTGTATGATGAACACACACAGAGGCAATTGGAAAAACGCTAGCTGGAGAACTGCTGGCTGCTTTGTATTTCCATCTTACTACTAATAAGGAGCCATTAAAACTGCTGAATGCAGCAGTTTAAGACAAATAAGAACAAGCGAGACCACTAAAATGAAACACCAAAATGTCACTTAAGCAATAAGAACGTCATCAGCAATAATGGACTTCTCATTAAGAAATTGGGCTGGAACAAAAACATGCAGCCACTGCGGCTCTCCAGGACCAACATTGCCCACCCCGTCCCAGCCCATTGCAGGGTGAAGGCCCCCTCACACCACACCAGTGGCCATCGTCAAGTCACCTAACAAGCAAGAAGCAACTGCAAGAAACCAAAGCAAATGTGTAACAGCCAAACTGGGACATGAACGTTGGTCTGCACCACTCGGCAGAATCGCAGAACATTCACAATTCTGCTTAGTCTAATTCATGATTTTGGGGGCAGAACTCACCCTGGCAGAATTAGGTATAAGGCAGAAGGAAGACCACCATAGGCAAATCTAAAACTTAAACTTCTAACCCCTCATACACTAGTGCCAGTGTTCTCATTCTACACACTACTGACGGGCCCCCAGGTAATCGCGGTCACCCTTACAATAACACTGCATGCCCGACCAACTCTGGGGGCAGAGGTACAAGCACAGAGTCACTGCATTTTGAAACAAATGGACATTCATCACATTGATGTGAAACTTTCTACAGAGCACAGTGTGACCAAGCTGTGTATTGGGTTTATTTTTTGTGGAGTGAATCACTGACAAAGCCGCACACACTTTGGGTTACATGCACGTCAAAATGTGCAACTAAGTGGTCACAGTTAAAACTTGGCAACCTTGTGATGAGCCACCCACTGCAATTCAACTGCAAATATGACGTGCCTTCCATGTAAGTCTTGCTTTGAGAAACCCGAGACCTCCCTGTGACCCCTAAAGCAAATGCATTCTCTCTCACACACTTTTTCAATGACTTGAGATAACCTGCAGTTCTTACCTACTTTGAGACAGCACTTTAAGAAGGCGTTAGTCTTATCCCAAGGGTCTGTTGATTTAGCTCACCCAGATAAACTGCTTACTGTCCCGTTTTCTAGCATACTGGAAAAGTCCTGTGCAAGGATTAGCACGTCCACGTAAACTAGGCTACCTCATTGGTGTGCTCATGCGTTTTTAACCCCCATTCATTCATCCAAAACAGCTAACATTAAAAAAAAAAAACAAAAGAATGTATCTGTCTTACTTGTAGTTGGTGTAAATGACACTCATAAATTATGCGTATGCCCTTTGGCGGACTATGATCCTGTCCTGGTTTAAATTCTATTCAGGAAAACATACAGGGAACATCAACCCATAAAATATCATGAAATGGCCCATTTCAGTCAACTAATTTTTATTAAAAACCGAAACCTTAAAATACAAAAATCAAAGCCTAAGCTGTAGTCAAGGACTACGTTCACAGAAACAAAACGCTGACACTACCGAGTTAGACACCTGAGCACACATCTGGAAGGAGGATCATGAGCGGAGGACATGAACTGTAAACTGGAGAAAGTGACAGACGCTTCAACTTACTTCTGAGTGATCTGAAAGGGGAGAATTTTGCACTTTCCACTCTACGTGAGGTTACGATACTGTGAATGAAAGCACTTTCTACAATGGAGAAATTATAAAACCATGGCTTGAAAACTTCAGAGTCCGGAGTGAAGTTCTCTTAGCGGTCTGAAACCCAGTTACTGGAAAATGCCCAAGTGAAGCCAAGACTGTGTTGCCCAATATCAATGGGGCATCATTCAAGCTGGAGAGGATTTGGTTACAGAGCAATAATGTGATCAAGGAAGAGTTCAATGAAGAAGAACAATGCATAAAACTAACTGCAACAGACTTGCCACTTATATTGTGCTCATGTTTGGATCTATCTGCATCTGTAAATGGCGATTCTCAACAACTAATACAGAGGCAGGCTGTTAATTTCCAAAAAGTCACCTTCAGCCTCAGGGTATCAGTGCAGGAGGCAACATGCGTTCCCAGGTGTCACATCAAGCTATATGCAGAAGCCTTTCATCTTTTTATTCTGGTTGCACCGTAACATATTTAGTATTTCTATAAATGCACTCTATTCAGTGGCTTTACTTTCATCAACACACAAAAAAAAAATATTAAAAACAGCTAAACTTGAACCTCTTTTGGTCTGGATCCAGCAGCAACCTTGCTTTTCTGTCAAAACTCTATTTGCATGTACAAACAATGTGGTAGGTGATGTGATATGTGGACACTCACTACTACAGTAATTCCTAGTCACACTTCTAACAGGCAAAAACCTGGCAACAGAATGCAACTGAATCTACTGAGATAAAGGCCTTGTCCAACTGGTACGCCATGGTGTGCCACCACCAGCTGCAGTACTGCCACAAGGCCCATTTGCCATTTACACAGGCTCAACTGTAGCTGTCAATCTGTTGCTTTACGAATAAACAGTTCCTGGGTACGGGTGCTAGAGAAACACATAGTAGAACTGCGTCTGTCACTTCAGCAAGCTAGGACTCCGGAATATTCTAACAAGTTTGGATGCAAATTAATGCACCGAATAATTGCTGTTGTCATTCATTCAACGTAAATGACACCTCATCTTATGTTGCTACCTTTGCTGCTACTAAAAAACATTAGCAAGACACATGTTCCAGAAAAGGTTATTAGACGATTAATTCAAACATACATTTCTACATGAACCTATTCACTAATTGACGAAGTTAGTAATGATTGAAGGCATGCTAAAAGTTTATTAATGCTTTTAATTCATAGGATTTACATTTATTCCATTATCATATAATAGTAATATTGATAAAGTGAAAGGGAAACTGATAAACAATAGCAGAATGACGACTGTTACCTACCAAAGAAATCCAGAAAGCCATTCCCCAGCCTTTTGGAATCAGGATATCCCAACCACTTCCCCAGCCTAGACACTCCTGTCCTGTTAGTTTTCCGGACTGATGTATCAACAGAATGGGAATTTTGGATTCTTTTGCTCCTAAATCCAAACGAGAACCTGGTACAAGAATCTCCATTTTCATGCGATTCAGTTCCTGAAATACAGGAGAACATTTTACATTTTCAACAAAACATTCCATGCAAGGCATTTTGCCCAATCAAAAGGAATTATAATGTAGGCTTACAACATTTAGGTGCTAGTCTTAATAAAGAAAAAGAAAAAAAAAATCTTTTACCCAATCTGTCAGGGCACAATAAAAACAGACATCATACAGTTAACTTCTCTTTTGTTTGCAAGGTCCAAACCACCCGTGTTTCTTATTCCTTGACATCGCATGACATACTCGTACATAATATTTCTATATGGAGGAGCATTCATTAGTTGTGAGCTGTCATGCCTAAAAAGCCCACCACTACACCTTAAGATTACTCTCTGGGGAGAGTTAAAGACTAGCTGGAGTGCGTCACTGGGCATGTGACGTTATGAGACTGGCCTTCACAGGAGGGACCCGTCAACTTGCCAAGATTACGTAAATGAAAAGTGCAACTCAACATCGCCGACCTTAATAGTGCAGTAATTAGAACAACAAAGGAAAGTAAATATTACTGAAGAGAAAATACTAGCACCAAAACTTCAGAATTAAAATAAAGTAATTCTGAAGTTAGGACGATTTAAAAAAAAAAAACAAAAAAAAACAAAACAGTTCAAGACCAGATTTAATTGATACGTTTAGTGTACTAAAGATTTGACAAGAACCACAAGTAAATGTGAATTAAATATGCATAAGGAAAGCACGGAAAAATGAATTTTGCAAATTTCTTTTAACTCTTCACCTAATAATGTTATCTTCTTCTTTCGGCTGTTCTCATTTAGGGGTCACTACAGGGGATCATCCGTCTCCATCGAACCCGCCTTTTACATCAATTTCTGCCGCACCAACTGCCTTCCTGTCCTCCCTCAGTGCATCCATAAACTCCATCTCACTTTGTCACCAAACTGTCATACCTGTGTTGTCCCTCTAATGTACTCACTCCTAACCCTGTCTACCCTTGTTACTCTAAGCAAAAATTGTAGCCTCTTCAACTCTGCCTAATAATAATAATAATAATAATAATAATAATAATAATAATAATAATGTTTTAAAACTCTAAAACTCTACACACTGGGTTTAAAACAAATTTACATCTTTCTAAACTTCAAATGTATTAAATAGGCAAGAAGATTAAATGTTAAAGTTTAATATTTTAGGCTATGAAAACGGACAACAAATTTATCATGTTTAGTATAAGAAAACAAATTACATCGAAACGTCTGGTTTTGTTTTTTTTACCTGTTCTGAAATTTTGCTTCTAGTAACACAATCACGTACTGCCTGGTCCCAAATGGGGCTTGGTGAAGCTTCATCTGTAATGCCTTCAACAGTTAATTGCTGAACCTTCTCAAAATCTAAAAAATAAAGAAAAAGTTATAGAAATTGTCTATGCTGAGATTAAGTGCTAAACAAAAACTACATTACAAACTATATACGGATGTACAGTCTATATCTAAGCAGCTGCTCTCAGAAAGCTGAACCCTACTTACTTGAACAAATTTAATAATTAAAGTTCATTCAAGTACACTTAGGACTATTTTATAAAACCTTTATAACTGACAATACTAATTACTACCACCCAGCACCTTTTTTTTTTACCAAACCAAAAATAAAATACTTAACAGAATCACATTACAAACAAGTGAAGAGTTGGATTACAATAATTAAGAGTACACAATGCCGGATGTTTTTATATTAACAGGATCCTGTGTCTCAAGTGTTGTGACAGCTATTAGCGTCTTTCACACTATTCGTTTATGAGAGAACAGTGGAAGCCTACCTTTAGCCATCATATAAAACAAAGTGTTCAACTTTCAGCAAAACTGACATTAAAATAAGATGGTAAGAACAAACTACTACAGCCAGCGTGCCCCACCAGGGCCAAGAATGACCATCTCTAATTCAATGTCAACCACTGCTATTCAACTCTTATTTCACAGGCTTCACCAATACCTCTGCTTGCAAACTTAGAAATTAACAGATTTCCTGTACTTAAAATTATTTTTAAAACTCAGAACAATAGCTACTGTTGTCAAAGCTTTTAATAAACTGGAGTATACCGTTTTTACAGTGCTATTGTGGTTATAACAAGAAAATAAAAGCTAATGACATGAAAAATATAAATTATCTTCATTCCCTAACAAACGTTTCTCAGCTAAGTATAATATACACTGCTAGGTCCATCTCAAGCAACACAGTGAGAAGAGCAACAAGGAGCAAAGTGTCCAGCCAAATGACATATCCATTACCCACAAGAACAAGCTTCTAACTAAGAAACTGACAGCAATAAACGTTTCAAGACATCTAAACTTAAATGCATAATTTCAGGTAAATTCTGCCACAAATGACAAACATTTTTCAATCAGTGTGAAAATAATAACTCCGTTCTTATCCTTTCATCAGTTAGAATTAAGAGTTTCAGTACAGTTGCGGTTTCTTCTTGAAGTGCTTGTTTGGATTAACTATGCTTTGGCTTTTACTTCTCCAATAAGACAGCCCCTCAAGCAGAGTCAATACTCAATTTTCATTCTGTACAGTTATCAAGGACATTCTTATTTCAGTTTAAAATCATACCAACTTAGATATACATGCATTGCGTTTGCTCCAACAAAATAGTATATGTGAGCAGTTGCAAATAAAGTTACTTATTAAAGAAAGAGAAGCAGGATCATCTTGATGATTTTTACTTCAATCTCAATGCCCCATTTGTAGCTTCCACAGTCAGATGGTGCTCATCATTGGTACCTCAAAATGAACCTAGGAAAAGGGGTTTACAAAGTTTGGACCCAACTTCAAAAGGCCTCCCTGTGACCCACTTCCCAGTGGAGACTCGCTATATTAGAATAATGCTTGTCTATTTCATGCAGTATGTACCGTATACAGTATATTCATGTACAGCATAAGTCGGGTCTTGAAACAGTTTCTCAGACACATTGAATTGTGTTGCAGCAGTGCAGTTACCAAATTCTTTTGCTACTTCAACTTTTAATTTAAAACTAGCTTCATATTTTCTTCTGATCGAACGCTTCATCACAGATAAGGGATGCTCTTACGATAAAGATGTATGAGGGTGTGAGATACAAAAAAACACAAAACAAGTGCAAATGTTGCTTCGGAATAGTTCAGGTATTACCGTGTGGTTATGTAGGTGCAATACATAGGGGTACTCCGTGGTTACTCCCTCAGGTGGGCATTAGCATATCAATCTCTTGGACCAATAGCTTGAGTTTTCCGCATTCGACTTATACAACCATTATAAAATACCAGAAACTATACCATAAAATCAAGCCAGACTTATCCATTGAAGAACTAAAACATGGGTATATACGGTACTTCGTTCTTTACATGTGTACTTCATTCTTGCGGTGCAATTCTTATTCTATTGTTTCAATGTGAGCAGAACTGTCTCCTTAAATATCAGTGCTCAGATTTTCCATCAAGTGAGGTAAACCTCGGAATATGCATTTTTTTTTAATACTTGCTGGTGGTTTAGTTCAGCAATGACTGGTTTAATTTTAATATTTTTTTCTCATTACTACAATGCAGAAATTTGCTACAAATTTGACCTTTAACATTATACTGTATAAGCACCCCATAATAAAAGGTTAGACAAACAACCTATAATTTATGTAAAACAATATATTAGAAAAGAATATAAATGTTTTCAACTTAACTTTAGTTCGGCCACTTTTACACAGATTTCTTTTGTTACCTTACATGTTAAGTGTTTTGGCCTATAGCACAGCTAAACTACAAGCATAATATCTTGGTCTTACAGTGAAAAATGTTACAAGAACAGTAAGAACTTTCATACTACTGCAGCTCCAGAAATGTGTTATGTGGCATAATTTTTGTTACCAAGGGAAAAAAAGAAATGTGGGTAGATAAATGCCATAGGTGACACATGCTTGTCAAATCTTTCCTTTACAAACAACTATGCAAAGTAAAAAAAAAAATCAATCAAATTTTTGCTTTATTTTGTATAACATGCATATTGAAATTGCATTCTGTTGTACATAAATATTCACACCAAAAGATTACTTTTCAATATTTCAATAAGACAAAAATGTAATAAAAGAAAATTTTTATATAGCAGACACTGGTTAAAAGAAGGTTAAGGGAGCGGTTAGCAGAATTAAGACAAAAAGCAAAAGCATTTTGTAATCGTGGAACAGTCACCTCATACACAGCAGCTGAAGATTCACCTTAAAGAACATTAACAAAACATCACAAACCAAAGCAAAATTGACTACTTTGGCATAATAATAATAACAACAATAATATGCAATCAGCTGGCACCCTGCCCGGGGTTTGTTTCCTGCCTTGCGCCCTGTGCTGGCTGTGATTAGCTCCAGCAGATCCCCGTGACCCTGTAGTTAGGATATAGAGGGTTGGATAATGGATGGATAAAAAATAATAATAATAGTTGTTGTAGTAGTAGTAGTAATGTGAAATTAATCAATTTCTGCTTAACAGGACTTCATTTGCTTAAAATATTGTGACATGTGGAAATGTGTCTTTTAACAGGACTGGATCACAACTCTTGACATTCCTTTAAAATACCAATATGACGGATGTGAAAATGTATTTTAATCTGTAACTGAGACAGAAACATCATTTACAAATGCAACAGGAAAGCTGTCAATTTGCATAAAATAGGGATTCTACAGAGAGTTTTGATTATATAATTTAAGCTTGGTTATGAAGTACAGTACATTAAGTGTTTTCCCATGACTCATTTTAAAGTGATTCTGCATGACTCTTGGTTTAGCTGAAGCTGCAGCTAGACGTTTAACTCATGTTACAGGGCATCCTCTCTGCTCAACAGAAAAAAAAAATGTGAAAAACAATTTTCACATATGTAAATGAGTAATTCTTAAACTAAAGCAAATGTGACAAACCAAATTCCCAATCTTCAATTCAAGTGCACATTATGGAAAAGGGGTGGCACGGTGGGTAGCTGCTGCCTTGCAGTTAGGAGACCCAGGTTCGCTTCCCGGGTCTTCCCTGCGTGGAGTTTGCATGTTCTCCCCGTGTCTGCATGGGTTTCCTTCAGGTACTCCACTTTTCCTCCATCAGTTCAAAGACATACAGGTTAGGTGCACTTGCAATCCTAAATTGTCCCTAGTGTGTGCTTGATGTGTGGGTGTGTGTGAGCGCGCACTGCGGTGGGCTGGCGCCCTACCTGGGGTTTGTTTCCTGCCTTACTCCCTGTGTTGGCTGGGATTGGCTCCAGCAGACCCCCCCCGTGTGACCCTGTAGTCAGGATATAGCAGGTTGGATAATGGATGGATGATAGAAAAGCATCTTTCCCGTTTATCTTGTATACGAAGATTTATCAAAAAATGCATGCATTTTGCAAGTTTTGAATAAAAGAATGGATATCGGACATGTTGATTATTAAGTGATTTATTTTCCTTTTTACCATGGATGTTTTTCACATCGTTTGGTATTGGACAGAACGGGTCACCATAAAATTTCATTATACAGATAAAATTCTGTTACAACGAAATTTTTATGGTCCCGACTGTTTCCCCATACGACACGTATCTATAGAAATCTTGTTACTACGTAGTACATTGAGCAGATACTTTCATTACAACGAAGTGCCCAAAAGACCTTGAAATACCTGAATCAATCATCCACAGAGCAGTTAGTTCTGTGGTCGCAGCTCAGTTGTGCACAATGATCCCCAAACAGAAATATTGTAATTTTTTTTTTTTCTTTCTTCAAAATTTCCTCAAACTGTTTTTTTTTTAAACTGTGTTTGTTTTCTATGGTTTCAGTGATACCTTTTGCTTGTCAACATTTGAAAAACATCCACCGATATCTGACTCATTGTCACCCTCCTATAGAAAATGGCAGACATGAAAAAATGACAACAATCCACATTAGTAAAAACACTTGAAATTTTTGTGGCTCTCAATTCTGGCAAAAAAAAAAAAAAAAAAAAAAAATGTTGCCAGTGAATTTGGAATTTCACCATCGACAGTGTCAACTTTCTTGAAAGACCGAGTAAAAAATGGAAAAAAAACCTCAGGTTGCAAACTTGTGCAAACTGCCAAAGAGTGTCCCAAACTGCGATCACCGCTTCTGTGGAAAACCGTTCATCCATTTCCTGGGCAACAGCAGGCTCACAGCGCTGCTGCAGCTCACCGCTGAAGCAAACAGAAAAGATTTTGATGGCTGACGCAAGGAACATTGCAAATGCACGGATCAGTATTACTTGGCCATTATCCTAGCAACAACCCTGCCTGACTGCTGTGTCTGTGTGGTAGATCCCGCTACAATAAATAACTGTGCTGTTCCTGTTTCAAGCTGAAAAAAAGCTGGTTTTGTTAAAGTACTGAGACTCAGCCTTCGTGATTTAGGGTGCAACACAAGGACTTATAGCATGACCACAATCATTTAGGATTTGCTTTTGTGGCGCTTCGCTGCAGCACTGTGAGCCTGCTGTTGCTCTGCCCTGGCAACGGACAAACAGATGCGGCAATTGTGCTTCAGGATACACTTCAGCAGGTCTTCCCATTGGGTGGGGGTGAACCCAAAAGAGTTCAGAAACCTCACAATATGAAGGATGATTTGGCTTCTGATTGATAACTGTGCTGCCCACAGCATACTTCCACATTTAGATAAGTTCACGTTGAGTTCCTCCCACCCAACTCCACGGCAGTGCTTCAGCCATTGGATTTGGGCATCATTCGCATCCTGAAAGTGTATCATTGCAAGGAAAGGTTGAGAAAAATTGTCAGCATAACTTGTAGACAGGAGGATATTAAAATTAACGTGAAAGAAGCTACTGAAATTATTGCAAACACCTGGACACAAGTTAAAGAAAGCACTCCAGCAGACTCCCCGTGGCCCTGTGTTAGGATATAGCGGGTTGGAAAATGACTGACTGACTATAGCGACAAATACAGAATCTCATTACAACGAAATATTTTTCAGGTCCATGGCACTTTGTTGTAATGGAATTTTACCTGTATAATAAACTGTTCCCTCTTATTCCGCATGAAGACAACATTTTTTTCCTCAGCCATCATTACAAACTACATGGGGTAAACAAAATAAAAAAATATTTTTGGGTCAATTATTCTTTCAAAACTTTGTTTTTTAAAGAATGAAAAGAAACTTTTCTAAGACTGATTAATCATGGGAATGCAAAATATTGAATTAAAAGCATTGCTTACTTGTGCAAACATAGCTTTTATCACTTTCCTGTTAAATTAAAAGGCTTTATTAACCAATAATAAAAGTAGATTTCATATGTTTGTCCATCAATTGTTTTTTCTGATATAAAGATAAAATAGCCCTTAGTATTGTTGAATGACTGATATACTTTCAAGTATTACTATTCTGCCAAAACAAAACACAGATCACTATATTTTTCCATTAGGCCTTGCCAGGATTTGAACCTGGTTCTTCTGCATGGTCAAGCAGAGGCTCCCAGAGAGCAGAAGACCTGAAGAGGCTACATAGTAATCTGTATGTATACAAATAGGAAACAGAAGCAAAAAAGTACCATTTTAGGAATACAACAGAAAACTGATATGACATGCAAAACACAAAGAGATGTGCATGTTAATCATACATATATGTAGTGGCCTTTTTTTTGTATTCCAGGACATGCAGAGGAAAGAATAGTACAGAGAGGTCAGTTCAGCGCTATATGCAATCATTAAACTCAAATGTTAACAGTTCACACACACGCAAGGACTGTCCTTCCTACATTTACAACACGTGTACCTGTTGCAATGTGCACACTTATATGCTTTGGTTCCTATTACATTAAAAGGGCACCTAACACCGAATCGGTTTACTTTCCTGGGGAAAGCGGCCGTCTTGGAACAGAAGCTCGTCGATGTTGCATCCTCCTTTTCTTTTTCCACTGTCTTTTCTAGCAAGATGCAACAACGAAGTTCCTCTGCAAGGTGAGCCATGAACACTCTTCTTTTCTCAGTGGACTCCATACATGCCTTGCACAGTACATGTGCGTTGATCGCTGCCAGGTCAAAATTGTTATAGCACACAGCAACTGGCCACCCGTGTGTTCCTGCTTGCACTGAAAAAGCTCACACCTTCTGGTGGTTAATGTCAATGCAACACGGTGAAAAAAAGAAAGACAAATACAGTGATCCCTCACTATATTACACTTCGACTTTCGCGGCTTCTCTCCATCGCGGATTTTATATGTAAGTATATCTAAATATATATCACTGATTTTTCGCTGGATCACAGATTTCTGCGGACAATGGGTCTTTTAATTTATGGTACACGCTTCCTCAGTTTGTTTGCCCAGTTGATTTCATACAAGGGACGCTATTGGCGGATGGCTGAGAAGCTACCCAGTCAGAGCAACGATTACGTATTCAATAAAACTCCTCAATGATATACAATATGCTTCCCGCGCGGTGCTTCGCATACTTAAAAGCCCGAACGGCACGGATTGATTTTTGATTATTTGCTTTTCTCTGTCTCTCTCACATTCTCTGCTCTTGACGGAGGGGGTGTGAGCAGAGGGGCTGTTCGCACACTGGCCTAGAGGATACGGACGCTCCTCTAAAAAATGCTGAAAGACTACCTTCACATTGCTCCCTTTCTTGCAGCTGCTTTATCTCTCTCTCTCTCTCTCTCTCTCCCCGACATTCTCTGCTCCCGACACGCACTCCTTTGAAGAGGAAGATATGTTTGCATTCTTTTAATTGTGAGACGGAACTGTCATCTGTCTTGTCATGGAGCACAATTTAAACTTTTGAAAAAGAGACAAATGTTTGTTTGCAGTGTTATGTCTCTACAACTTCCTGTGTTTCTATGTAAATCTGTGACTCATGCGTGCCAATATAAAAATAATTTAAACGTATGGTTTTAACTTTGTGGATTTTCACCTTTAGCGGCGAGTTCTGGAACAGATTTTCTATGCTCTAACTGCGAAAATATTCGATTTATAAATAAAGAATCCTACTTTGCGGAAATTCATTTATCGCAGTAGAGTCTGGAACTGATTAACCGCGATAAACGAGGACCGACTGTATATGGGACATTGGGTATAAATTTATGGTGTATAAGTTAGCTTTTTTTAGTTTTATTCTCTAAATCACGATCACAATGTACCCCGCACCTCCTGATCTGACTCGAAGTAACAGCACCAGCATAAATTCACACCAGATCTGACGCTGTTCGTTTTCAAATAATATTGCATTAGTGTGATGTTTTCCGATTGGTACTATTGAGGTCATAAAATGATTTCCTCAAAATGTCACATATATTGTCTCTTTCTTTCAGGTGTGCAACAGGAACCAAAGAAGTCCTTTTGTCAGTGCAGTTTTGACATCATGGACCATAAGGTGCATACTAATTCAGAGTGAGCAGGAACACTGAATAAAACTGAATAAAAAAAAAAATAAAAAATCAAGTGACAGTGAGATACGAATAATGCAGATTCACCAATATTTGTGTGTCAGCTTTTATCCATTCAGATCAGAGAATGCCCAGCTCCACTCCCTCAAAACACCACTCACATCTACAATTATTCCCAGTCTCAGATAAAAAGTAACAGCGTCAGATCACTGGGTGGGGGGGGCGGTAGTATGCATCGTGACTGGAGAATTAAAGTGAAAAAAGAAAAAAAAAAAGGTAACTTTTACAAGTACTATAAATGTACATAGGCTGTTACAGATGCAAACCAAATGTATGTGCTTATTGTATAATATTAACAATAACAGCAGCTCACTACTGAAAATGGTAAATATATGAGACAGTCAGAATTGAACCAGGGTCTCTTAATTACAAGTCAGCAATTCTTACCGCTATATGACGGAAGCTGTTGTATCGTCCTTGAACCTTTTATGAAAGTGTTTATTTGATCTTTGGACTTCAGGCTTCATACATTATATAGATTATGCCTACATTTTGTCATTTATTACTAAAATATGGAAAATGTTTCTGTTTTAACAATGTGTTTACACAGATTATTGTAGAAACAGAACACACATGAAATGTATGTGTTCCAAACAATGATCTATTATTTCCACTCTAAAACTCCAGCACTTCACTCCCAAATAATCAAGGCATAAGCTGGGAGAACTATGTGCACGTTCTGCGGTGGTGGGGGGGATGGTATAGCAGGCTGTTTGCTGCTTGTCTTTACCGGCATATTTATAGGACAAAAGACAATGACGGAGAGGTTCGAAGGGATTTGAGGTGGGCTGTATTTACGAGTTTTTTCGTAGGCTTTGGTAATCCTAGTGTTAAAAAAAAAAGATCAAGAGCTACTTGCTACTCGAGGTGGACAGTGATCTAAATCCACTTGAGTGGTAGAAAACACAAGCAGTACATTCCTCCAAATTTTAGAAAATTGCAAAAAAATACCTATGAAACCATACATCAAGTAGCCCTTCTGAGAGGGCTTTCAGCACAGAGGGAAATGCAACCGTGCTGCTCTGAAGCCAGATGCTATGGACAGGTTGGTGTTTGTGTCACACAACTTGAAGTTTCCTCAGTAGAATTTTACAATTGTAGTATTCTTTTATGATATCTTAGTGCAATACTGGACGGAACGTCAAGTTCATTTGTTTAAAAATGTTATAGGTTTGGGTTTTTGTTTTATATCTGTGTCCAATATATGAAAGAACAGGTTTACAAATGCAATAGTTTTTTTTTCTGCACAGTATTTCACAGAATTTTGGATTTTTACATTATAGTACAGTATGTCAGATTTTTGTTCTCACTTGCAAGCTGTACAATTCACCTTACAGCAGAGCAGTTTATGTTTATGCAATTTTCAGGCCCTATAGTTAAATTATAATTGGTGTTTTATTCCCTTTGGATTCATATATTGCTTACATTAAAATTAAGTGTCTGCTTAAAATGGTTCTCATTAGAATAGTTGTTGGTTTTTGTGTAAATCCTGTAGGCCACTTTAAAATGGTTTACTTCACTATGTAATCTTAGTAATACTTTAACTTCTGTTTCAAGTAAATAAGGCCCCTTTTACTTAACTGTTTCCATTGATGAATAGTTATCTGTAATTAATATCCTATTAACAAGACTAGGCTAGATCAGTAAGACTTTTAGATACACATTTTTAAAGGATGCAAATTAATGTCTATTGTTACTGTCAAGGTCCAAGAAAATATTTAGATATATTTTTGGCCACTATCACACACCCCTATTTAATATTCAATATTACTTAATTATTAAAAGGGAAATGATTACTATTGTGACATCTACAAAAGTCATCCAAATGCATTATTGTTTAACATTGACATTTCAATTTACAATTATATGTGATTTCTCTTAAGTAAGAAAATATATGACCTGATGCAAGTTAAAAAAGAGCTACATTTCATGCTAAGAAAAGAGAAGTTTAACATGTATTTCTTAGTTACCTGGCAGCACTGAAAGATCAGGCATAGATTTTGTTCTCTTCCTCGGCAGAGTGAGTCTAGGATCATCTACTACAAGCCCAAGGACAGTACCTGCTGATATTTCTGCAGGTGATGCAATACCTTCAAAAATTTAAAAACACACAAATTATATACATTGTGTATACGAGATTATATACACACAATCACACACTACACAAACTTTATATATACGTGTTTAAGCATTTGAAATATAATATAAAAATAGAAATAGAAGTATTAAACAATAACAGCAAAACATGCACATTACTCCCAGTTTTTTTTTTCTATACTAGTACTTTTCAGCAAGAGTGGTTATAAAATGCTCAGCACACCTTTGACAACTTCAAAATATTCAAGCACACACTGTACTTTTTATTGTCTTGGGAATAGCATCATCAATTGGGAGACACAGTATGCAAAACCGAGAACTTGTGTACGCCATGGTCTGAGCTACCGTGAAAATGTGCGTGGCTTTACACCAAGTTTAGGTTTTATACATCGCGATTTGAGCATGGAAACGGGAGTACGCAACATTTTTGTAAGTATGCACCGTTTATACATGAGGCCCCAGAAGAGTATTATTAGCTCAGACTTCAGCACTTCCATTCTGATTTGACTGTGAACGATGAGTATGTGTCAAAGACTACAGTCACACAAGGCAAAAAGGATATAATCTAAATGGAGAGGGATGTAAACTCACAAAAAGTAGTAGAGATAAGACATACTATAGCAAAGTCTTGTGTCTCCTTAAATTAAATGTCTTATTGCTGAAAAAAATATAGCGACAATTTTTACTTTCAAATAGCAACTGTGGCTCCTAGGGCCAAAACTGTTGCAGCACTGCCCATAAGATACCCTTGCATAAAATATATTAAATATTTCCTCCATACATTTTTAAGAATCCCAGTAGAACTAAAGTGACACCTTGTTCAGAGCTGCTCCCATCTTCTAAGTGTTTGAATATTATGATTGGTAGTAACAATGAACTGTTGCTGGCACTGCTACAAGCTATAGCTGTGTGGAACACAGATTAAGGATTGTGAATACACTCACACCACACAGAATCTTAATGTAGAGGATAAATGGAAGTCTGCCTATAACTTTACAAGCTCCTGCTACTTTCCCAGCCATCAATACGATATTCCAAATTCCGACATTTTTCACAGCCAAGCCATAATCTACGTATGCTATTTTATATACTCCAAGTACATGGCGACCATACAATACAATACAAAATATTTTTGTATAGCCCAAAATCACACAAGAAGTGCTGCAATGGGCTTTAACAGGCCCTGCCTCTTGACAGCCCCCCAGCCTTGACTCTCTAAGACAAGAAAAAACTCCCAAAAAAAACCCTTGTAGGGAAAAAATGGAAGAAACCTTGGGAAAGGCAGTTCAAAGAGAGACCCCTTTCCAGGTAGTTTGGGCGTGCAGTGGGTGTCAAAAGGAAGGGGGTCAATACAATGCAATACACAGAACAAATCCTCAATACAGTATAAAAATAAACATTTTATAAGTACGGAGCAGAATTTAACAGTAGATGATATCACATAATATGATTTGGATTTGCAGGATATATATTTATAAAGACATGCTTAAGAATTAAATAAAACTAATGTAGTTCAAAAAAAGGAATAAGGCCAGAGTATCTATCCATTTCACAGAAAGGAAAAATAGTTACTTATGTAAATAAACCTTCCTAGACACTACTATAACATTGTTTATAATGTTAAGAAAATGAACTAAGTCATTAAAAAAGTGCAGTTTCAGAGTCCCAAATCAGTGGAATGTATGGACCCTCAACTCTGAACTTGATCACTGGGTGATAAAGAAAAGAAAGCTGGAGCAGAAGTTGCAGAACAGCAGCATGAAGGAAGTGTGGGATGGGATAAAGATTATCACTGGCTGCAGCTCGAAGCTTATTAACTTCTTTAATAGGTTTGATCACAGTAACCCAATCTCACCTCGGAGTACTGCATCCACCAAACATCCTTCTGCTGATACCAGCATAGGTGAGACATCCCCACCCACAATTACAGCAGCCCATGTGAGCAGAGAGCTGAAAAGACTTCGTGCCAGCAAAGCAGCGGGTCCAGATGGTGTATCGCCACGACTGCTGAAGGCATGTGCGTTGGAACTGGGGAGTCCTCTACAGCGCACCTTCAACCGGAGCCTGGAACAGGGGAGAGTCCCAAGGCTTTGGAAAACATCTTGTATCACCCCTGTCCCAAAGGTATCACGTCCTAGTGAGCTGAATGACTTCTGGCCTGTTGCTCTGACGTCACATCTGATGAAGACCATGGAGCGGCTGCTGCTTCACCACCTGAGGCCACAGGTCCGCCACGCCCTCGACCCTTTGCAGTTCGCATACCAGGAGAAGGTGGGAGCGGAGGATGCCATCATCTATATCCTACACCGATCCCTCTCCCACCTGGACAGAGGCAGTGGTGCTGTAAGAATTATGTTTTTGGACTTCTCTAGTGCCTTCAACACCATCCAACCTCTGCTCCTTAGAGACAAGCTGACTGAGATGGGAGTAGACTCACACCTGGTGGCATGGATTGTGGACTCTCTTACAGACAGACCTCAATATGTGCGTCTTGGGAACTGCAGGTCTGACATTGTGTTCAGCAATACAGGGGCGCCACAGGGGACTGTACTTTCTCCGGTCCTGTTCAATCTATATACATCAGACTTCCAATATGACTCAGAGTCCTGCCATGTGCAAAAGTTCGCTGATGACACTGCTATTGTGGGCTGCATCAGGTGTGGGCAGGAGGAGGAGTACAGAAAGTTAATCAAAGACTTTGTTAAATGGTGCGACTCAAACTATTTACACCTTAACACCAGCAAGACCAAGGAGCTGGTGGTGGACTATAGGAGGCCCAGGCCCCTCATGGACCCTGTGATCAGAGGTGACTGTGTGCAGAAGGTGTGCTGGGGTGGCAGCATAAAGATGAGACGCCTCACGCCTGGACAAACTTGTTAAGAAGGCAGGCTCTATTGTAGGATTAAAGTTGGACAGTTTAACATCTGTGGCAGAGCGACGGGCACTAAGCAAACTCCTGTCAATCTTGAATAATCCACTGAATCCACTTAACAGGATCATCTCCAGACAGAGGAGCAGCTTCAGCAACAGACTGCTGTCACCGTCCTGCTCCACTGACAGACTGAGGAGATCGTTCCTCCCCCACACTATGCGACTCTTCAATTCCACCCAGGGGAGTAAATGCTAACATTAATTTTATTTTTATTTTTTTCATTTTTATTACTATTTAATTTAATATTGTTTCTTTGTATCAGTATACTGCTGCTGGATTATGTGAATTTCCCCTTGGGATTAATAAAGTATCTATCTAAAAACTCAAATCATATAATTATAAATACTGTACATGCTAGAATGATTATACAAAACATGTTGTAATTCTCCTCATCAGGTGCTAATCTCTGTATCCATATTCAAATATTGGAAATGTGCATAAAAAACCCAAAATAACTCAACTCATTCACTTCAGTCACATTATCCATGTCAGTTATCTACTCAAATGCACACAACATCCAAAACAGTTTTTTTTTTTTTAACATTGTTAAATATTCCAAGAAAATGAAAGTATTGAACAAACATGAAGCTCAATCCAGCAAATTCAAGCTTTTGAAAAATATGAAAAGCATAAACTTGTAAGTACTGTCATGTGAAAGTTAAAAAATGGCATTTCCGCTGTAAATGTGCTTTATAGTTTGAATATTTAAAACTGACATTTTCAGTAGTTTCCACTAGGTGTCGTGTTTTTTCAGTATGCCAACTTATCTTTGTAAACCACTTTCAGGAACAACCTAATCCTGGTTTTTGGGCTGAAAAAATGTTGCTGTATTGAGAAAAAACAGTGGTAACTTTCAAATGCAAAACAATTCCTGTTAGTATTTTGCTCGGACCTCCAAAAAAAGCAGATTTTAAATCTGTAAGCAGTTGGTTTTGAATTTAAAAGTCCAATTAGGTAAATACTACAATCAAACAATGAATCCACTTTAGGTACTGTCCCATTTGCAAGGGGGAGCTGATGGACTGCACTATCATCACACTATACTAAGTAGCAAAACATACCCCTTAGTAACTGAAAAAGGTTCTGTTGACGCTCATGCAAAAATAAATTGTCTTCATTGCAATATTCTGGCCACCAGGAGCAGTGCTTTTCATCTTGAGAATGGAAGATCTACAGAGGAAAGAAAAACAAAGTTGGCAAAATTAATTGGTTTTTAAAGTTTGACATCTGCCTATTTTATGAAATAAAAAAAATGCATCAATAATGATGTACACTTATTTGTTTATGAAACTGTTAATGCAATTCTAGTTACCACAAAGCAGAAATCAAAGACAAGCTCATGAAAACAAATATGTTCCAATTTTTAGTACATTCCTACCTTCCATAATGAAGCAGGATACAAAGCATCACTAAGAACCGAGTGAGACAGTGGGCCAATTAAACGATATCTTAAAATTTCCAAGGTAAGATCTCTAAAAGGCAACATACAGAAGAAACATTACTCAAACATAACCATTTATATCCTCTATTCTAAAATGTTTGTTTTTTTAAAATTGTATAAAACTATAAATACCATATACAAAAGGTGGTAATTCAAGGCCACCTTTCAGGTCTACATAGTACAAAACTGGGAGCAAATTTCTGATAGTCTGGTCACAGTTTCCTATTTTCATCAACCCGTGTGCAATCATAATTACTAGTGTAGAAAATACCTCTTTAAACTGATTTAAAATAGATTTTATAGCAAGCTTCTGCCACCACAATTAATCTTATAACTATTTAAAACTTACTATTATACAGTTTACTAAAGCAGGACATCAGGTTGGGGGAGGACCCAATGGGGGGAAATGGTCAGGCCCCAATGAATGGGGTTCAACAACTTACCCGTGCCTTTGGGCACAGGGAAGGCACATGTTGAACCTGGCAGTATAGTTCATGAAAAGGATGTCAAAAAATGGGCTATACTTTTGTAACAGCAGATAAGGGAATTCACTGTAATAGAACCTGCAGATAATGAGAATTTACTGTATTCCTATTTAGGAGCCATTCATTTTTTTGTTGCAAGCCCTGCCCAGCCTAGTAAACACAAGCCAGTAAGAGTGAGCTGTTTTAGTTTTCTACTAGGTGCTGTATATTTGAATATCAGGGAGTCAAGAAAGAGTAGAAGTACCCAGAGAAATACATTGAACAGCTTATTTATTCACCATTCAATTACACACTTAGTACTTTGAGGAATATACTGAAACTCAGTATTTATTAAAGTGTTCAATAACTAACTTTAATGTAACTGGGAACTGTTGTAACAAACAAATCTAGATAAAAGCATAAGATGGTCATACAGAATCTGGATCAACTTGACAGAGATACACTGCATCTTCAAAGCTCTGTCTTTTGATGAGCAACAACCATAACATTTATTTCTGTATCATATTTTCATTTAAACCATGTAGCTAAAAAGTGCTTTGTATACAGAGAAAAGCAAATTAAAATTAGATAATAATGCATAAATTGCCTACAAAAATAAGCAATGCACACTTACATAAGACAGACACATAATTAAGAGAGTTTTTAATATACTATAGAATTGTTTTTTAAGTCACTAAATGACAGTCTGATAAAGTCAGTTGGCCAGAGTGACCCCAAACAATCTGTAGGTGTTCCAGGCCAAAAGACTGTCCAGCCACATTTGAACAAATGCTCTTACATAATACTACTTTTTTTTTTTTTTTAAAGGCCTTGTCTTGCAGGATTTAAACCAAAGGAAAGCTACCCCAACATGATACAGAACAAATACTACTCACTAGAAAGTCCTGATGACTTTTGATTGCCTTTTAAATACAATGATAAAATCTAAATCCACAAAGGATCATTCTAACCTTAACACAATTCCTGTAGTTTGAGATTTCCAACAAGCTGGTATTAATGGTGGACTTGTTCTTTCTCTAATGAACTTCTTTGCAGTTATTTCTTCCAAAGGTGTCCCTTCTTTCCTCTTTCTTTTACATCCAACAGAGACAGGTTCAGGCATTTCTTCAACTGTAGACACTACTGTTGATGGCTCTGGAAGTGGAATACTTTGGACAACTGGCTCCCCACACTGGCAAACAGTTTTAAGCTGTGGTATAAGATCCTATTTAATATTAAAGAAAAAGACATGTATATGAAGCAATACATATTTAATATGATCATTTCTCCTTCCAGACAAAGTTTGAAAACATACTGCATATTTCAGAAAAGTTACAGTTAAGTGAATGCCAATGGTGACTACTACACAGCTTTCTTAACTAGTTAATTAAAGGATTATCATACTAAAAGGAAAAATGGTTGCAAATAATGCGAACATAGAAACAGGAGTTAAGGAGTAAATCCGGTAAGCCAATTTGTGTTTTCTATTAAGTAAAACTGTTTATTATGAAGCAAGAGACTGTACTTATGATTGTGCCTACAATGGTAGCCACAGTACTTTGGTGCTCCGTCTTTGTCTTTTTATGTTAAATTCGTTGTCACCATGCCAATTCATATCATATAAACAGGAAGAGCTTCTGGACTCCGTTGGCAGTGTGCCACCTGATGCGACTCCAGATATAACTACATCCATGGATCTTACGATTTTGTTAATCACAGGTGCCCACGCAGAGGCAAAAGAGCTGACTTGACATTGGCAAAAAGGCAACACATTGCAGCTGTTAATCTATACTAATAAAAGGCAAAGCCCTCACTCACTCACTCATCACTAATTCTCCAACTTCCCGTGTAGGTAGAAGGCTGAAATTTGGCAGGCTTATTCCTTACAGCTTACTTACAAAAGTTGGGCAGGTTTCATTTCGAAATTCTACGCATAAGGGTCATAACTGGAAGCTATTTTTCCCCATATAATGTAATGGAGTCTTGAGTTGGAGATGGCCGTGGGGGGCGGAGTTTCGTGTGACATCACGCCTCCTACGTAAGTACGTAGAGCACAAGGAAGAACTCCAAACAGCGATGAGCACAAAACGGCATTTCACAATTGAGAAGGCAGAAAAACATTATGAAGCAAATGATGCATACAAACATATTCATAAGTACAGCTACTGCGGAAACAAAGCACTGCGTGAACCGTAAGTTTATATTAAATTAAGTTCATAGACAGGCTGCCACTAGCGTTTGTAATTTAGTGCCTGCCCATATAAGGCTGTCCATCAGCGGCAATCCAATACAAACACTGCCGGTAAATGTTCACGGGTGAAGGACTGTGCTTATGCAGAGGAAGATGAGATGGTCAGGGTGGTGTTTGGCACAAACTCATTGAAACTGCGAGAGAAACTTTTAAGTGCCGGGTCTTAGCTGACATTACACGAGATGGCACCAGTACAGCTGGGAACCTTCGATGCAAGAACACCAAGCGGCTCACGTGAACTGACGCGAGTGCACAGACAAAAAGCAACAGTTCCAAAGAGTGCTGAACAAAACCGAATTACACAATTGAGAAGGCAGCAAAAAATATGAAGCGTCTGATACATACAATCATATTCATAAGTGCAGCTACTGCAGAAACAAAGCACACGGTGGAAAAAGTGAATGTCCTGCTAAAGGAAGACAGTGTAAAAAAAACCCGTGCATGCAGTTTGTCACATCACAGATAAAGAGGAAGACGAGCTGTTTATTGATGCAGTAAGGAACTAATCGATGAATGAAACCTCTTATCTTTACAACGATTGACAAACACGGAATGTAACTTGAACACATCCTACAAATACGAGCCTGATTGAAAGAAATAATGATAATCAAATCCTTGATGACAGCAACATTCAATAACACTCACAAAACAATTACTGTATATTGACAATCATGTTACGTTATTTTTAAAATGTTCCCTTTTCTTTTCATAACTTCTACTTCTCCACTGCGATACACGGGTATATATATACTGTATATATATATAAATGTATATATATACCCCGATCTACAATACATACTTTAGCATAGACAAGCCACACGCTGTGGCCAATTGTAGAGTCTTAAGCCTCTAACGCGACATTCGAGGTTCGATCCCGAGAGGGATGTACTGAGTATGTACGCGCTACCGATTCATTTTACCTTCGCATCTCCTTGGTTTGGGATGTATGAAAAAAATATTAGGTTAACGCAGAATCATGTTACGTTATTTTTAAAATTTTCCCTTTCTTAGCACAAGCACAGCTGAGAAGCTTCGATGCATGTACTCCATAACGCGTTAAAAATAACGCATTTAATCACACTTTCAATTCCAAGCAAGCGGGAACTTTTGTCAATGCATGATTTCCTGGTACATCCATTACACTGATGCACACATCACAGCTACAAAAATGTTAAGAGTCGGAATAAAGCACGTTCCTACGACTGATCATTTCGACTACCCGAGTAAGCCTTGATAAAAGCATGGTTTTGTGCACACTGAAAAGCAAGCAAAATTAGATGCATTACAGAAAGCGGACTTTGTGGCTCTTACTGGGGATCATTGGACTTCCGTGACCGTTAGTAATTCTAAATACATCTAATTACAAAATGTTCAATGATCACACTGTTTTAGCCTAATGTACAAAATAATTTTGGCTAATGTTACTCAGAGTTTAAAGAGTAAGCTGGTCAAATTACCTTTTATGTTTCTGACTTATTTTTTTAATTAGAAAACTGCACTTTATGTTGAAATTTTGGTTATTATTATTTAAAGACAATACTATTCTGAAAATGTACTTAAAGTACTTAAACTACCACTTTATTTTTAAGTCTGCCCAATTTTAACCAGGGATGATTTTTGTTTCTGTTTTGAATTCAAATGCAGTTTAAAAGCTTTTTTTTTCAGAAATTAAAACAGCTTCAGTTTACAATATTCATGTCCATGTCTATTATTTGATTCTGTAAGCCCACTAAAACCGTTTTTTAAATTAAAAAAAAACATTTGCGATTTGGGGCAAATTTACGTGTGCGATTACATACGATTAATCAAGATTAATTCTTACACAGCCTCTAATTAATTGGATTAATTTTTTTAATCGAGTCCCACCAGATAGAGATAGAGACACACACATATATACACACACACACACACACATATATATATATATATACACACACATATATATATATATATATATATATATATATATATACACATATATACATACATATATATATATATATACACACACATACATATACACACATACATATACACACATACATACATATATATATACACATACATATAAATATATATATATGCCAGCAACACTCATATCAATGACAAAACAATTACATTAACAATTATCTTACGTTATTTTTAAAATGTTTGCTTTTCTTTTTCATAACTTCTTTAACACACTACTTCTCCGCTGCAAAGTGCGGGTATTCTGCTAGTATGTACTAAAACAGACTTCTCTTTTATCTGCTCTGTGCTTTACTGAAACATAGCTGAATGACTCGATTCCCAACTCTGCATTAGACCTACCTGACTTCACACTACACCAAGTAGACCGCGTTACCAAACTTAGCAACACTCTCCTCCACCCTTTCTTTTGTTGCAATGTTAGTCAAGGTTGGTGTAACAATGTGACTATTCTTATTAAATCATGTTCACCCAACCTAGAATTGTTTATTATAAACTGTAACCCGTTTTATTTACCACACAAGTTTTCCTCCATAATTCTAGCCCTCATGCGAATACTCACTAAGTGCACTGGCGATTCGCTGATGTAATCACTGAGATTGAAAGAGACAACCTGGACTCACAAATCATTCAATAATCTATGCGATTTTAACCATATAAACTTTAACTAGGTCCTCCCTAAATCATCATCATCTTCTTTCGGCTGCTCCCGTTAGGGGTTGCCACATTGGATCATCTTCTTCCATATCTTCCTGTCCTCGTCATCTTGTTCTGTCACACCCATCACCTGCATGTCCTCTATCACCACATCCATAAACCTTCTCTTAGGCCTTCCTCTTTCCCTTTTCCCTGGCAGCTCTATACTTAGCATCCTTCTCCCAATATACCCAGCATCTCTCCTCTGCACATGTCCAAACCAACGCAATCTCGCCTCTCTGACTTTGTCTCCCAACCGTCCAACATGAGCTGACCCTCTAATGTCCTCATTTCTAATACTATCCATCCTCGTCACACTCAGTGAAAATATCAACAGCAAATAAAATGCCCTACCAGAGATGGAGATATTTTAGATCACTGTTAGGCAGCTATTAAGGATACTTATCATGCCTTCTCCCATTACCCCTTCGTTAATTCTGACTATTCTATGATTCACCTTATCTGCTTACAAACAAAAGCTGTAAACTGTAAAGTCAGTAACAATAACAGAGAGTGGACCAGCAAAAGCAATAGAGGAGTTTCAGCACTGCTTTGCTTGTATCAACTGGAGTGATTTCAAAATTACTACCTCCAACAATCACAAATACACAGATTCTGTAATTTCATATACAGTATTAGGTTTGAAGATATTTGCAAAAACAATTGTGAAGTTTAGCAATGATAAGCCTTAGTTCGCCCCAGAGCTCAGACGACTGCACCAGGACAAAGAGTGTGCTTTTAGATCTAGCAATCATGAGGGATACAGGAAAGCCAAGTAGGTCTTGGAGAAGGAGATCAAAGATGTGAAAAGAAAGAACTCCAATAAGCTGCAGGAGCAACTGTCTGCAAATGACAGCACATCGGTATGGAAAGGCCTTAAAACAGGTCTCAAACTGCAAGAAACAAAAATAGTTCTGCCAATTCCTGTCTGGCTAATCAGTTAAATTAGTTTTACAGTTGTTTTGAAAGACATCTGGAGCTTATTCAAAAAGCAAAATATAAAAACAGGCCTGTACCTTATTTCACCTTCCACACTCAGGCACTGTGTAGACCAGTTGTCTACAGTATTTGCAGACATTGTCAACAAATCTCTGGATATTTGCACTGTTCCTGCCCGTTTCAATAACTTCACCATCATTTTGGTAAATAAATAAAATGGGTCACAGGCCTAAATGTCTGCAGACCAGTAGCTTTAACCTCTATAGTAACAAAGACCTCTGAATTCCTTATTCTGAATGACCTCAAGAATTCTACAAAAGACCTCCTGGATCCATTACACTTTGCAAACAGAGCCTACCAGTCTGTGGATAATGCAGGGACTTTAGGTATGAGTTGTTTTTGCCATCACCTTGATAAGCCAGGGGCATATGTGAGGATCTTGAAAGCAAACCTAAAGTCCACAAACAATACAATCATCACAGAGCTCCTAGATAAGAAACTCACTAAGTGTCCTTTCCCCACTACTCTTCCTACTTTAGAAAAATGACTGCACCTCTGGAGATTTGTCTGTCCAACTTCTTAAATTTGCAGATGACATTACACTAATAGGCCTCCTTTAAAACAATGGTGAGTCCATATATAGACAAGAGATGAGAAATATCACACTGTGGTGTAGCCATAATAATTTGGACCTTAACATTCAAAAAACTCAGGAGATGATCATAAATTTCAGGAAGCAGACACCTGCTCACATATCACTTGCTATAAAATCGCTCAGCCATTGGAATGACAATCATTTAAATTTCTAGACACTGTACCGTCACAAAACCTTAAGTGCATTATTAAGAAAGCCCATCACAGAATGCCTTTTTGCATGAGCCGAGAAAAAAAATCTCCCTCAAGCTATATTGGTCCAATTCTACACAGCTACCATCAAGCCCATTCTGACCTCATCTATAACTGTCTGGTTTGGTGCTGCCGCTCTTCAGGATAAGGCCAATTTTCAACACATCATCAAAGCCTGTGAAAGGATCATCGGCTGTAACTTACTGTACACTGAAGTCCTAAATGAGTCTAGAGTGGGGCTGGGTAATACGGAAAAATATTATTCAGTCATTTTTTACATATCATTTAATATCGATATAGATCATGATATAAATAAAATTACTATTTCTGTCAAGTGTTAAGGTTCCTTTTTACTCCTAAGTGAGATGTGAAGATATCATAAGGTTAATTACTGCCTGGGCTAAATTAAAGAAATGAGATCAAACACTTCATCCATTGTAATCGCCTCGTTACCAGCCATTCAGCCCAAATATTTAGAAACAGATGAAAATCATGTCTATAGAAATTGTTGTCAGTATCAACTGGTATTTGACACTGAATGTTTAACGTGCAAAAATATCTTATTTAGGGGAAGGGAAAAAAAAAAAAAAAAGGTCTATTTAGCATTTGTGAAACATCACTAACAGTCATATACACAAAAAAGTGTTAGGCATCAGAAATTTTAGAAACCTGCTTTAGTGCTGGATGAAACCAGATCCAAAGCTGCCTCTCTTCCGACATTTTCTTTGGTTTCCACAAAAATGTTACAGGGCCCAAAGGTTCCAGTGGATACTTGTCAGCCTTATAGATAACTAATGATCCCTGCCTTTTGCCGGAAAGGCACCCGACTGCTGCAAAAGTCAACCCTACAAGCAGAAGAACATAAAAAAAAAATCTGTGGTAATCTGTTAAAAATACATTTTTGGCAAACTGCCAATTAGAAAAACCCATAGAAGGGAAAAAAAAGTTGCAAACTTAAATAATTGAAAACTCAAATTTTACAATAATGTAGTAATCACTGAATGAGTAGTACAGTCATGTATTTTAAACGCTGTATTTGGATATCTAAAAAGTTATAATCAAAAGACATACATACATACATACATATCTTTTTGCCTTCTAGTGACCAAGCACTAATATGTTACTTAAAAGGAGACAATGCAGTAGTGGCATATACAACACACTAACCTTCCATTCCATTCCTCTCATATTATAAGTAAGGTTTTCCGACAAACTGCTGGAGTAGTGCAGTCCAGCATGGGAACAAATATAGAAAGGTTTATTTCCAATTCTGTTATTCTAACTGCACACTACAGCAGGGCAAAAAATTGTCTTGAAAAGTGTAGGATAAACACGTAATATATACTTAAATTTCACCGCTGCATTTTCATCATTATATGAGCAACAACCCCCAATTCAAGTGTTTAGGCTACTTTTACAGAATTTTGGCTTCTTTTGTTTTAATTTATTAGCAAACTATTTTGTTCTCCATTTCCCCCCCAATAGCTACACTGATATTTGATGGATTCACTCCAGTTGTCTAGGTTAGGTTCAATAACAGCAAGTTCCTGGCAAGGGAAAACCAGTGTTATTCATGGCTGACATAAGTACTAGTGGTTTTAAACTTTACACTTACAGTTTACACTGAAGTTGTTCTTTTTTTTTAATAAATAAACACACCACACGGGACTGTAAATATTGCATAGGTACAGGATGCAAGCTGGACAGAGTTGCTTGACATGCACTGCAACACCACAGATTAAATTTTCACTCAAATGCAAAATCTGTAGGTCAGGCTTTTCATTTTCAATTCGAGAAGAGGCAAAATTTTTCATACTTTTACCAATTCTATTTTTGTATATGCTTTATATTTACTTTTGTAAGGTGTGTATCATATTTGACATTTGCTAGAAAATTAAATGTGACATGTGCTTTGTTCACCACATCACAAGTAGAACAAATACAAATTCTCATGAACAGCTTTGGACTCATTCCAACTTACAATATGTATTTTTTATAGAGTATTACAGTACCTTCCACTAGACATTAAATAAGAAAAAGATTAAATCAGTCAAATCAGAGCATACGAAATTCCATTGTTTGTCACAGCCAATACAAAAAAAAAGTAATTTCTTCGTTAAGAATTTCCATGTACTACGACGTATGTATGCAAAACAGTAAACATGAACTTAAAATGAGAAGAATACATTTGTGAATTGATTTACTTAAGTTTTCTTCCCCCATCTTTCAGAAAAGATTAGAGGTGATATTTCAAACTTAATAGTATTTTATTTTTGGTGGGAACTTTATATTAAAAATAAAAAAACAGCATTATGTAATGAAGTTCTATTCCAAATATTACAAATTAAAAAAAACATTATAGTAAGTTTAAAGCATATTAAAAAATTTTCATGTACATAATTTTGAAAAGTGTGTCATATTCTATACACATTAAATAGGTCAAATTTTCCAAGATAAAAGGTTAATTATATCAAGATTCCTTGGATAACAACTTAATGGATTATTTAATTAAGGTTTTTAGCTGAACTTAAACACTTTCATTAATATATACTACAGAAAAACATTTAAACACATTGTGATTATAGTCTTTACCAGTTTCTCTGTTGGTAAGTCTGGCCAGTGCTTTCAGTAGTTCATTTTCTCCTCCAGTTAGCTCCAAACAACAGTAATAAGACAAATCCTTATTGAAAAGAAAAATATCTGTGAATTTTCAAACCCAAAACTTCAGCATTGTAACCAGTAAAATTATAAACATAACTCGCAAGCAGCCACATAAATATACAAATACTCAGGAATAATACCACTGATTCCTTAACATATAGTAAACATGGAAGAAACCAAGTGTGTTCATTTTCCAATAATTAAAACCAGATTTCTTGAAATCTATAAAATAGACATTTTCAGTATCATCACTACCATGCTTCATGGTTTTTGCTTAAATTTTAAATGCTGCAGTTAAATCTCAGTCATGACATTATGCCAAATATTTAATCTAATTCTTGCTTAATTTAAAAACATTGTGAAACTTCGCTATGTTTAAAAGCAAATTTTGTCAACAATTTTCGCAGTAATTTTACTAAAAATAAATGATTTCTTACCTGTAAGAGACAGTGTTTTGTCATTGCTCGGTAACATGCTCTGTAACATTTACTTGTAGGTTTGTCTCCAAGACAATATCCCCATTTCTTAACCATATGAAATCTTTTTGCATGCCAGATGTGAGTTTCAAGCCACAGATTTTTCCTTTGCCTTCGGTTAAATTCCAGGAGTAGATTTCCATGTCGTCTGCGAGCTTTGCGGCTTTTATTTTTAGACTGCTCCTTCTTTTGTTGTGAGGCTTTTTCAAGCTAAATACAGATAACAAAGCATCATGAATCAAACACTTCTAATCAATACATTACTGTATTTAACAACATAAATAGCATAATGCTCTCCAACTTGATTATCAAATTCAGGATCACAGGCCACCAGAGCCAACCACAGCAAGACAGCAGACAGCCCTGAGGAGGACAAATAGCCATCAATATTGATGGTACATACAGTAAATCATCACTGAATTTTCAAACTTAAGAAGCAACTAACTATATATTTAAAAAGCACAGTAAAAAATACAAACTATAACCATTCTGAAGAACTACAAGGTTCCCCACCTCAGTTTGCTATTCACTTGCAAATATACGTTTGCATCTATAACTAATGAAGGGACGTTTGTGATTTTAGCTGTATAGCAATTAGCAGTGCTACTTGAACAACAACATTTATTTATATAGCACATTTTCATACAAAAAGTAGCTCAAAGTGCTTTAAGTGCTTTACTTTGAAGTCCCAGAAACCACTCTGAGTCACTGTAATGCCCCTGTATGTACAGACTGCATACTGTCCCTTTTATCACCTTTATTAATGCACTCAGAATTTGGCTAAATAACACAACCTTATTTTAAGCTTCAGCAATAGCCAGAGATATTTTCGGAGTTTCAAAACAGAATCTGTCACTACTTCTTCCGGCTACTGTTGGCTTACAAGTTGTCTCATGAAGACTTCTGGTATTGCTAATCTTTTAGCTGCACCAAGCACACTAGCTGAAGTTCTTAGCAATCCAATTGTTTCTTACAGCCTTCAAATGTAATACTTTTACTGACTACTTTATGTGAATTCAGTGTTATCTTTCCATATGGGTAAGCAGACTGTGTGGTGATGTCCTGTGCAGTCCAAAACAGATTTTGCTTAAACCTCAGACCATTTTTAATGTAATTTCACATCTGACTTGTATTCAATTGTTCATGAAATTTTACAGGTGGAATGGTCACTTAACTATTAGAATCATGACCTCTTCCATTGACCATTTTTAGATTAATTATTTGTAAAGTTTGCACTGCTTCAAAAATTGAGAGCAATTCTCTGGTTGTATGCTACACTAGCTTGATTAAACTGGATTGTTTTTAACAAGGATATGTCATCCTAGAATTCTGATAAAATGGAAATCGTTTGAAAAATAGCTGAATTGCCAGGTGTCAGTACATATAAAAGGAGTACAAGGCACCAGTCATTTTTTCAACATGTCAAAAATTCATTCTTGATGTATGCAGAAAGTAGTAAGCTTTTATAAGAATTCCACTGTCCTGGCAGGAAGGCCCGATGTACTATAAGCCACAGTGAAGAAGAGTAGAGGCATGATCCCACTATACCCGTGTTTCATAAACTATGGGTGACTGACATGTTTATGATGGATATTCACATGATCATGTAATAAAATTATCTGGATTGCTGCAAGCATGAATTCTGTGCTCTGTCACCCTCAATTTAGCATACTATTTATTCATTGTGGTAATATGCAATCTGAAACACCACCTACAAAAAATGCCAATGATGCACCATAGCAAGCTTTCACTTCTAAAAGGTACAAAAATACAATAAATATTTCCCACAATACCACAGCCCCTCTAACAACCTATGACACTTGAAAGTTTGCGAGAGGAGGGAATGACATAGACAAGTATGAGGGGCGGAAATGACTGCAGCGCTAGACTGGAATGACAAAATGAAAACAATGGGTGGAACAAAGAATTCAGTGCATAAACCAGGGATGTATATAGTACTATAGCAGTGCTGAATGCTAAATGTAGTTTCATTAACTATGGACAACTGATTGGTTGTTTACTCAGTTGCTAAACTGTAAGCAGGAATTTCTACTACTGTGTCAAAAAAGTTGTACTGCTTAGTTACAAAGAGAGTTAAAGCAGAAAAAAGAAGCAGCTTGCATAGCTCAGTGTTCTAAGTTCATGGATGTATCAATAAAAGGACTTAGCAACAACAACAACATTTATTTATATAGCACATTTTCATACAAACAGTAGCTCAAAGTGCTTTACATATTAAAGAATAGAAAAATGAAAGACACAATTATAAAACAAAATAAATCAACATTAATTAACATCGAATAAGAGCAAGGTTCAATGGCCAGGGGGGACAGAAAAAACAAAAAACTCCAGACGGCTGGAGAAAAAATAAAATATTTAGGGATTCCAGACCATGAGACCGCCCAGTCCCCTCTAGGAAGTAGTACACACTCTGGAGTGAACATCTGAGTGTATTTCTATATACATTCAACGTTAATTTAATCGTCTGCTACATTAATGACATCACTTGAAAGCCAAGAAAAAACCTGAAGCTATTAGCTGAAGCTCCCATTACTGCTCTTAACACCACCACATTGAATAGTACAACTTTTACGAATACATTTAATTCAACTTAACTAATAAATTTTAATCCATAGAATGACAAATTGAAAAGAAAAAAAATATCCAAATAGAAATTAACAAAGTCTTTAGCCTATGGACAGAAACTTAGAACCTCAGGACACAAAGTGGTATACTGCAAGGATAGATACTGTAAGTCTGTTGCCCATTTCAGAAAAATACTAGCGGAATGTGTAACAACTGAGAGAGGGCTTGTTTTCGGAGATATTACTTACATTTTTGTATTTTCCAATGTTAATAAAACCAAAAAGGTGTTAAGCTTCTATTTAATAAGGACACACTTAGGGCTGCAACGATTAGTCGATGTAATCGACTACAAGAAATCGTCGACTCAGAAACAGAGCCTTCTATAGAGGCTTCAGTCACAAAGAACCACATTGTTTTTATTGGCAGTAACGTTTGTTATTGTTTGTCAAGACTGCACACAGTCCCACCAACGAAGAATGTCTGAGGAGAAGAAGAATGTAGAGGAAAATAAACGTGGTTGCAATGGCAAGTCGGATAGAGTAGGGGGAAGGAGATGGAAAAAAATTGAGACAGAAACTTTCTAAAGTGTGGGAGCACTTCACCGAAAAAGAAAAAAAAAAGCTGAATGCAGATTATGCAAAGCGGAGCTTTCTTTTCATGGAGGCAGCACCACCGCAATGTAGGAGCATCTGAAACGCAAGCATCCTGGAGCTGTGATGCCGCCATCTCGAGAGGTAAGTTTTAGCAAGTAAAGTTAGTGTCACGTGTTAACATTGATGTTTGTACTGTAATATGTATATCAAGGTTTCGAAAAATGATAGTCAACCCTTAAACCGACACATACTTGGGGGTTAATGCACCCCTGGACGCCAAATATTTTTTAGTTGCACTTTTTAAGTAAACGTCACAATTCACAAAGAAAATGTGAAATTTTAATGTAACAAGTATTTCTTTTCATGCAAAGAGCACCACAATTACTGCACCACTGATCATTTTACACACTACAAACTGTAAAAACTATATATATAAAAAAAAAAAAAAACTACTGCAACAATCTATTATTATATGTTCATTGTGCAACTGAAGCCATTGATGAAATTCCGTCAATCACCGAGCCAACTGTGCTTGGAACACACAGAGGTAAGCGCGGATGCTTGCAGGCTCGTCTAGTGCAGCGGCTCAATCCCAGAGACAGTGGTGCTGCAGTTCTGCTGGGGCTGGCAGTGCTCGTAAGCTGGCTGCTCAACGAATGTACGGCATTGACTGATCAGCTCGGACGTGCTGGAAAATTGCTCTGTGAAGGAAATATTGCCAATTGAGGGGTTCAATGAATGTACGTTGCTGAATATGCTCACCCCCTGTGTGTTGGTAAATTGCACTGAGACACAACTACAGCCGGTTGCAGCATACATTGCCGAATATACTTACCTCCGACGTGCTGGCAAATTGCACTGGAAACCGACTCTAGCCGGTTGCGGCGTTCAACGAATGTACTTTTCCAAATATACTTGGCTCCGACATGCTGGCAAAATGCATTGGGAACCGACTATAGCCGAATATAATTCAGTTGTGAATATAATTTCAGTTATGTTTGGAGCTATAGTAAACTAGTGAATAGGAGTAGCTGAGCCGTCCTAGTTTTTTTTTTTCATATAATATTTGAGTTCATATGAATAGTAAACCATCTCTAACTAACGTTAGGTAACTTTTGTTTTGGAGTATATAAGTAATTAGCTTGTTACATATTTTAGTACGTTATTTTTTTATTTTGGTATAATATAGTACATGATGTGATAAACTACAACACTTTTCCTTCAGAGTGTGATGATTAAAACATCTTTCTCTGTCTGCAAAATCATTCTTGTGTATTCCTGCTACCTCGACTCCCTCTGAGCGTCTCTTCTCAGTAGCTGGGAACATTGTCTCAAAGAAGAGAGGCAGCCTCACACTACAGCACATCGAAATGCTCACGTTCCTGTACTGCAATCAGGAATATATGAATATATGTTTTATTTTATTTGAATTGAAGCTTTAAACTTTTGGAGTTTAAGACACACCAGTGGCCATTTTTGGTTAAGTTAAATGCACTTTTTTTGTTTAAAGACTATGTGCACTTTAGTTTGCATTGTTTAATGTATTTTTTTATTGTGATGCTCACACTAATATAAAACATCTGATTATTTTCAAATTCATATATTTCACTGGTTATTTTAATTTGATTATTATTAATTTTAAACATGTTAATGCAGAGACATCAGGGTGACATTCACAGGTGGACAGACGTGAGCAGATGAGGTATGACATGCACTGGAGCCCAGAACAGGATGTGCAACCACAGGTCTCAGACATCAAAACAGTCAGGCATGAAATAATCGTGACTAATCGAAAAAAAAATTGAACGATTAGTCATCTACCAAAATAATTATTAGTTGCAGCCCTAGACACACTGTACATATTTCTCCCTAAAGTACCATTCCGTCTGTTATGATTAACCTCAGCTCCAAACGGCAAAAGGCATACATGTCATTAGGACGTAAAACTGTAATAGACATACTTTAATTATAAAATACTAAAGTAGTTAACATTAATAATGAACTTAACAAAAGAGCTACACGGAGATAGTGGATCAACCATAGTAATTTCCAATATGTTAATTAAAATAACATAAAATCCGCTAATCACATATTACCTTAATAGGAATGCACCAGTCAACAACTGATAAAAACGGAAGCATAAATATACAGGCTTTTAGGAAGGAAATCAACTAGAATGTAGTTCAAGGATACATTTTACCTAAACATAAAAACATATGGACAAAAGCCCCACACCAATTCCAAATCATGAAAATATACAGGGAAAACAAAACAGTGGTATCAACAGAAAAATGAAGACCTTAGCCAGATAAGGGATCTACAAATTCTCCATCATACCTCTCTTTTGGCAATAGCACGGAGCCTTCTGGGAATACGTTTTACATTACTGCTCATTGCTCTTCTCCTCATATGCTTGGGCAAGGCCTGGAAGACCTGAGAATTTGAATTTTTATTCGAAACAGCTTTCAGCATGGCTTTGACTTCTGCTGCTCGAGCCTGAGCAAAAGTAGTTGCTAAGCAGAAAACACAAAATGAAAAGATATATAAAAACAATTTTATATAGTCAATTATAAATAAAATTCTTAAAACAAGCTTAACCCAACTCAAATACTGTATGTAAAGGACCGGTGCATACTCAGAAAGCAAGGCAGCACAAGGTAGGAACCAGTCCTGAACAGAGTATCTGTCTGTAGCCGGGTTAACTCATACATATGAATACATGGGAACAATTTAGAAAGCCTAATTTGACTAACATAAAAGTCTCTGGGGATGTGGGAGACAACCAGCAAAGTGCAGCCTCTAGTCTGACATTGATCTGGCATGGAATTCAAAACCAAGACACTGGATTCCTGAGGCTGCATTGCCTTACCTACGTCTATGTTAACTAAACGTAAGCTTTACAGATTATAAAGACAGAAAGTTACTACTACATTCAAAAGCAAAATGCATTCCTACAGTTAAGGTCTTCGTTCTTCTAGGCAATTCTAGATTGTTCAATAGTTTCAGGGGTTGTACCAAGGAAAAAAAAATTTGTTGAAAACCCGTGGTTTTAGAAATGCATAATTTGTTGATAATCTACAGGGTGGGCCATTTATATGGATACACCTTAATAAAATGGGAATGGTTGGTGATATTAACTTCCTGTTTGTGGCACATTAGTATATGTGAGGGGGGAAACGTTTCAAGATGGGTGGTGACCATGGTGGCCATTTGGAAGTCGGCCATTTTGGATCCAACTTTTGTTTTTTCAATAGGAAGAGGGTCATGTGACACATCAAACTTATTGGGAATTTCACAAGAAAAACAATGGTGTGCTTGGTTTTAACATAACTTTATTCTTTCATGAGTTATTTACAAGTTTCTCTTTGTTTACAGCCATTGACATGTCGCAGAGGTTAACACGTGAGGAGCGGATAGAAATTGTGTTGATGTCTGGTGAATGCAGTAACCGGGTCATTGCAGCAGATTTCAATGCAAGACACCCTACGAGACCACCCATCTCCCATGCTACAGTTAGCAAACTGCGTGCTAAGTTTCGTGAAACTGTTTCAGTGTTGGATTTGCCAAAATGTGGATGCATGAAAACTGTCACTAATGAAGAAACATCAGTGGCTGTCCTAGCTTCATTCAGCAAGAGCCCACAGCGTAGCACTCGCCGCATGTCACTGGAGAGTGGCATTAGTCGAACATCCCTTCGGCGGATATTAGCTACTCACAAATGGCACCCTTATAAACTCTAGCTACTGCAGCATCTCAACGAGGATGACCCAGATCGGCGCACTGAATTTGCAGAATGGGCAAAACAAAAATTGGAACAGGACCCTCAGTTTACGCAGATTTTGTTCAGTGATGAGGCAAACTTTTATGTGAACGGTGAAGTTAATAAACAAAACCACCGATATTGGTCTGACACTAACCCACATTGGATAGATCCCTCCAAGACTATTGGAACAAAAAAAATTGATGGTATGGTGCGGTATATGGGGTACAAAGATAGTGGGGCCATTCTTCATCAATGGAAACCTCAAGGCCACTGGATATGCGAAATTGCTACATGATGATGTGTTTCCCTCTTTATGTACTGAAGCTGGGACGTTCCCCGAGTTTTTCCAGCAAGATGGTGCACCACCACATTATGGGTGTCAGGTCCGAGCATTCCTAGATGAACAGTTTCCTGGAAAGTGGATTGGTCATCGTGGGCCAGTTGAATGGCCCCCAAGGTCTCCCGATCTGACCCCCTTAGACTTTTATCTTTTGGGACATCTGAAGGCAATTGTCTATACTGTGAAGATACGAGATGTGCAGCACATGAAACTACGGATACTGGAAGCCGGTGCTAGCATTTCTCCTGCGGTGTTGCTATCAGTGTGTGAAGAGTGGGAGAAGAGGGTTGCATTGGCAATCCAACACAATGGGCAGCACATTGAACACATTTTATAAGTGGTCAGAAACTTGTAAATAACTCATGAAAGAATAAAGTTACGTTAAAACCAAGCACACCATTGTATTTCTTGTGAAATTCCCAATAAGTTTGATGTGTCACATGACCCTCTTCCTATTGAAAAAACAAAAGTTGGATCCAAAATTGCCGACTTCAAAATGGCCACCATGGTCACCACCCATCTTGAAAAGTTTCCCCCCTCACATATACTAATGTGCCACAAACAGGAAGTTAATATCACCAACCATTCCCATTTTATTAAGGTGTATCCATATAAAATGTCCCACCCTTGTATATAAAAAGTCTGCTAATGAAAATATCATAAAACGTAATGTTTACTTTAAGGCAACCTTTTCCCCATCAAGACAGAGCATACATCATATCATTGGGTTAGACAGAGTCAGACAACTTATAATAATTAAAAAAAGGTCAGTTGATTCCAAGAGAAAAATCAACAAAAAATGCATTTTAGGCATTTTTACCTGTTATATACTTGGGAAATCCCTGTGAAGTTTGACCATCTCTATAATCACTTTGTTCTTGATAAGGTTTGAAACCAGAGGATGGCGTCCAAGGTTGGTCTCTCTGTGGTTGAACTCCCCCATATTTTCTTTCTACAGTGGAAAGATTATAAATACAGTTCAAATCTGCATTATGTCGGCAAATCAGAAACTACACCTTTATGGCAAAAACATTTCCACCAAATTTGTAATAAAATACTGACAGTGTAATATGCTATCTTTAGAGATGGGGAAAATGTGGTAGAAAATTCAACCTTTGTGTATATGAAAAAAAAAATCCTTAACTCACACAGAAGGATTATTAAAGTAGCTTGGAGTAAAAGGTTGGCACCAACAATTCCCCACTGCCAAAACAGCCCAAATTGGTTTTCATATGCACATTACAATGTAAAGTCAAGTTTAATTAAGACATTCTTACACAAAAAATTGGCCCAAGGTGAATGGTGCCATGTGTGCGAGTAGACTCTGCAGTGGATTGGCTTCTATTCGGTGCTGTTCCCTGCCTTGGGTTCAATGCTGCTGCAGTAGACTCCCTTGACACATTTTAATTTAGCTGAACACAACTGGAAAACCTACTGGTTTTGCCAATTAATTCTTTCTGTGGCAGATACTTTTACACACAATCTGCATAAATATCCAAAACATAAAAGTAACGAAAAAGAGATAAAAAGGAAGCTTTTGGCTAAACATTACACTAAGTAAAATTAGTCATGTGCCTTTCAACATTTTCATGCCATGGGTCAAATAACGGAAGAAGCAGTATATGACCAGCAACACAAGCCATACTACTGAAAAAAAAAAGATTTTCAAACACGAGTGTACCTTGTTGCTGAGCGCCTGCTCCATTATAGTTTTTAGAAGAGCTCCCACCAGGATCGCCAGTGTGGAAAGTAACACTTGTGGGCTGGTATTTCATTTTCTTCTCATATTTTCTTCCTTTGGCACCGGACATTTTTATCAGTCACAACCCAAAACTCACACTGAAAAAGAAAAGAGTAATCACAAAACAGACAATTGAAAAATTAACGCTTTCAGATTTCACTGAAAAGCCAAACAGCAGTACAGTTATGCAATAATGAACTGGGCATTGAAAGAAAATTAGATAACAGATTTTAAATAGTTTTAATTATGGTGCCGGTGTTTAATCTGGCAGCATAATGCGAAAAGCAGGCAAGCTCACCCTGAACGGAGCGCATGTTTAAGCCCTGGCACTGCGGCATACTGGGAACGCATATACTTAGCAGGCACGTTTTTACCCTTTGTCAACTAATACGTAACGCTACCGACACTGCAAAGTATTAAAATATTTTTACTTTGACGCTGCACTAAAATAAAAAGGGTCTGCATTATCTGAAATAAGAAAATAAAAAACATGTGCAAAAGCTACCAAACGTGGTAAAGGTGCACATGTGTCATGAAACCTAAAATATAACTCGACAGAGACAAACAAAACACAAAGCATGTGGGGGGGGAAAAAACAACTGAATTGTAACATTACAATCTGACAATATAACTGCGTCACCTTACTTAAGACGGGGTAGCCCAAACATACCCACACGCCACGGTACTATATTACACCACTTGAGAAAGCTACGAACCCTACGGAAACATATCCGGTTACGTGACGCACCTCCGGTGGAGCTTTCTGGGAAATTGAGTCAGGAAGTATTTTTCATTTCGCAGGTTTAGTGAGCGTGCATTATGTTATATTAGAAACAGCGGGTCACACGCATATGATCCCTAACTACTTTAGTAACATACACCAAAACAACAATAATCTCGTTTCCGTTATCACTTCAAACATAGCAATCCGCCGCCTGCGTTTTGGCCAGACACCACTTACTACTTGTGTGGAATTTACACGTTAACCCCTAATCTAGATGAGATCGACATGCCGTCATTTGATACGTGTTGCTGCCGGAATTGGTGGGCTCCACCTTAAACTGGATACAACGGTTAGTAAACTGCTGGAAAGATCTGAGACAGATATTTAGACAGTACCTTTCACCCATGAACTGAATCAGGAGGGTTGTGGATGGATGAATTTATGCTGTAAATTAATTTTAAGACTGGTACGCCACCTACAGTGCAGTAAAGTATATAACAAGCCATTAAATATGTAACATTTTGAATGTTCATTAACATTGCTTTGAGGAACATTAACAATAAAGATAATACGAATATATCTAAATAGATTTGAACAACTGCCTTTAAATGGGGCATAAAAATATCTTCACTAATGTAAATTATTAAAATGTAAAGGAATGCTTATCCTACCCCCAACTTTAACTATCCTGACAAATCTCATAAAATGCATTTACCTATAGTCAAGTTTTAATTTCATTTCTGAAGTATGCCAGGCTGATTTATTTAGACCAGGGGTCCCCAATTCTGGTCCAGGAGGGTCCCAGTGGCTGCAGGTTCTCATTCTAACCCTTTTCTTAATTAGTGACCTGTTTTTGCTGCTAATTAACATCTTTTGGTTTAATTTGAATTGTTTTTTTAAGCCGTAAGATTTTGTCAATTATGTTTATACATACTGTCACACACGTGCGCATGGGAACCAACTGAAGGGCCTAAACGCTAGTAATTCTACACCAGGCCAGGGGGTGGCAGAGTGTACTGACTTTCTCTCTCAGTCCCTTGCAGACCTTTCCCGGGAAATCCCGCCTGTTGCCGACCCCAAGGATGATGTCACTTCCGCGCACAAGGACACCACTCCCAGTTCCGGCATAGATGACATCACTTCCCTTCCAGCCCTTTAAAACTGCCATCTTGCCTCAGTACAGGCAGTTCTGTTCTGGACTCTGAACTAAGCACATTGTGCTATTTACAACTACTTTCGCAGCCGATTCAATTATACGGGTGGCTGCCCCAAATCTTTATGATGTCTCCGACTCATTGTTATCACAATACATTAATGTCATTTGGAAGATGGTATGAATACTAATCAATATAGTAGAAAGACTGTTATTAACGATGATGTGTAAGTCCAACTCAAAATGATTTATGTCACTATTTTCAAGAATCGTTGAATTTGCTCATTATGCATACACAAGGCTGGCTCTAGGGGTGCCATGACCAAGGGGGAACTAAGCAGTAGTATCATATATGATTGATCGCGAGGGCAGCAATCTCCAAGGGGGATCCCCACATGCAGGCGCCTACCTCTAAGGTGGATCTTCCTCCCCAGTTTGTCGATTTCATATACAATCACCAAGGGACACAACTCATCGATTGCAGTTGTGGAATCAACCGTGCGGATCTAAAAGAGGAACTCTACTTTGTGTGTCTCGTTTAAGGTTGCTTGCAACCGAGTCTGCCTAGGGGCGCAACATACCCTTAAGCTGGTCCTGTGCATACAAGATACTCAACATCCACAATAGCCGTTAAATGAAAAGGGGTTCATTTCTAAATTATCGATGAAATTTATTATTCCAGTAAGTATACACCATAATGAGTAGGAAGAACTGCAATGAATCAGAGTCCATTAATTTTTTTCTTTTATTGTACCAATAATATTGCATCCTGGCAATCTTTTCAAAATTGTATGGCCTCTATAAATATTAAAGATTTTACATGTAACAATATGAAAGTCAGTACAAACTTCAGTGGTGGTGAAGTTGTTACTGTTCCCATACAGATCTGGGTTCAAATTCCAGGTGCTGTCTGTGTGGATTGCTCTCATCTTGTTTACATGTTTTTTCCTCTTTCATCCCACCCAAGGACTTGTGTTGAGAAAACTGTAGGTTATCTCAGAGTGGGTATAACAATAGTAATAATCATGAATTTATTTCATGGTGCCTGTAAGGTGACAGTCTGGGAAAGATGATGTTAGTAGTAGTGGAAAGAGTGTTTTACAGAATAACACCAACATGCTTGTCCTTTATAGAGATGGGTATAGTGCACCCAGCAATGGATGGACTGAAGCTGCAAATCTCTGAAGTCCAAAGCCTTAACCACTAAACTACACTTCCTAAATACACTCCAACACACGCAGGGTCCATTTAGCATCACCAGTTCACCTAACCTGCATGACTTTGGACTGTGGCAAGAAACAAGAGCACCCAGATGAAACCTACACACAAAAGGGGGGAATATGCAAATTCTATGTAAAGATCACCCAGGACTTAAGACAAATTGCAAAATTTTACATCTTAAAAAAGAAACTTAGAATGAAGAACCATTTTATTTGGTACTCATACCTAACAGACAGTTGGTCCACTATTTGACTTCAGAAAAGTGTGCACTGACCAAGTTGTCAAAAGATGTTATGGTGATTTTTGACCCACATGGAATCTACTCTATCCAGTAGTTGCTGAAAGCAAAGTGGTAGTAGATCCAGTAGAGTCTTGCTCTGAATCACGTGACATAAACATGCAATTGGATTGGCAATCACAGAGCTCTGAAGGTCTGCAGCTACACCATTCACAATAGATCTGAACAGCAACTTACATCTTATTTAAACTGAAAGTGGGTGATCTTGAGCCATTACCTAAATGTCACAAAGGAAGCTAAACTATTAAAAAGAAAGAAAGGATTATTTACAAAAGTGAATATAATGGAAGAGAACATGGTAGTGGAGAACAAATTATCAAAAGGAATAAAGAAAACCCTAAAGCCTTCTGGCCTTTTTAAATGCAAGATTGATTCCCATATTCTCAAGAGGTAACCCAGAAGTAACCTGCCAACTCTGCTCTTGCAAAGGCTTTAAACAGAAAGGTTTCTTTGACCCAGCCCAAAATCACATCTGGGGACATCCTGGTAATAACATTTGGGATTGGAAAAAGCCGTTGTAACCCCTGGAACTATACACCTGGCACTCCTTATATCAGTCCTACGAGTCTCTGCAATCCTGATCCTCATTTACTATTTAAAGGGCCAGACAACCCTCTATACAGTGGATAACAGGAAGGAAAGTATAACACAAAGAGGCACCCTGCTGCCCTCTGTCAGATGGGGAATTCCTAACACACACCTTAATGTCCCCCACTATACTCTCACCTTCTTTATGCCCCAGGAGCACCCAATGCTTAGTGCTCTGTTAGATGGTGGTCCATTTCTACTGCCATAGCCAAACAAGCTGCCAGCATCAGGGTGCACTCTAACAGGCCCATGTTCTGTCTTGAATGGAGTAAAATTAACTGTAATCTCTAATCTCAATCTCAACCCAGCCCTTCTCCTCCACATGATACTCTATTTGTGTAAAATATGATGACTGGGAAGACACTAACCTGTGAACGCATGAATAGAAAGATTACGTTTTATTATGATTAGAAAATATACTACTTGTACTAAACAAATCGTAGTGTCTTCAACATTGAAAAATACCATTACGCCAAATAGTTGTAATTGATCTTCCACCCAGCAGATGGCAGCAGTAAATAATCCGTTAGTTTTCATTTAAAAAGGAAAAAAAGAAACACTCGAGGGGGTTCAATGTTGTTCATGCTGAACTTTGTGTTGTTTGTACAAATGTGCCGAGCATATGTAGCCTTCTGAATAAACGGCGGACAGTTGTGTGAACGTACAGGTACAAATAATAGCACGAACGACTTGGTGTGCTCTTTTTTTATTTTGTGATTGGTAAAATATCAAATGGAACGAGGTGCAAAGTTAATATAGTTTTTGATTGGGGCCCAGCATCGAACCACAAGAAACGGGGCTTCCAAATAAAAAAAAACTTTCTTGTCAGTTACGTTGATGATTTGTGCGAATAAGTAATGGTAAAAGACTCGGGACTGACGTAAATGAAAGACCTAAAAGAAATTGTTCAGACAGCGGAGCTTTACTTTGTGAAAAGCGTGAATCTACGAAGATTCTTTTGAAGGAGCCTTTAATGACTATTTAAATTTGATTTGATCTAGAAATAAAGGACGTAGTCAAAAAGGTGGGTTGCATGCCGATGCCAACCTTCACCTTATTACTGGTTTTGCGAAGTTGCATATGTGCATGCCCACAGGAGAAGTAACCTGCTGTGAAACACTGTCTATCGTGGTACACTTTTTTTTCCCCGTATGTATTTAGATTACATTTTTACTTATTTCACAGTTTTGCGTTCGCAATCCTATTGTTCATTCTTATGCAAGCAGAGATGATTCCAATTATTTTAAGATGTACTTTTAACATTTCAGTAGACAATGCCAGATCTGTGAGGAAAGTCGTTCGTATATTTAGTTGCCCAGAGGGGACTGGGCCGTCTCATGGTCTGGAATCCCTACAGATTTTATTTTTTTTTTTTACCCCTGTCCACCCTGGCCATTGGACGTTACTCTTATTCTATGTTAATTAATGTTGACTTATTTTATTTTCTTACTGTGCCTTTTATTTTTATATGCTTCATTATGTAAAGCACTTTGAGCTACCTTTTGTATGAAAATGTGCTATATAAATAAATGTTGTATATTTGTGAATTAATACTGAATATAACCATTTTTCTTATAGATCAACATGGACACTCAGAAGGATGTTCCACCACCTAAGCAGCAACCAATGATATACATTTGTGGAGGTAACTAACCTTATTTTAGTTTATTAAATATAATTAAGTGGATGCACACAGTGTGTTCTTAGGAATTCATGGCTTTTATTATCTTTATGGGGTTTGGATCCAAATTCATTGTATGTCTGTAGTTTGCATGTTCTTCCATACATGAGTTTTTCAGGTAAAGTTGTCATCTAGGTTGGAGTTTCTAAACTGACTCGTGTGAATGTGTAGAAATAATAGACATACAGAAACTTTAACCCCAGGGAAAATTGCAACAGAAGACAAACAAGGCACAATTACTCATAAAACAAAAATATCATAATCTTTAAGTATGCTAGCCAGATACAAGTACACATATAACAAGAATTATCTGTAAGTAAATTAACAAACTGTAGGGATGTGCTAAGTGTAAGGTGATTATAATTGCACATTCTTGTAAGTTAGTTTTACAGTACAGGATGTCAGTCATTGATTGGTACAGTGTATTGCACACAGCATCATTGTTAAGATGTCTGCTAAACCAGTTCCGTACCATTCAGCAGACAGGGAACAATACCACCTCTGCTGTGGGGGGGGACTCATTATAGCTTTTACGTGGCATTCCTTGGAGCAACACAGTTGTCTGTCTGTTACTAAACATGTTCCTCTGTTTAGCCAAAGCCTCATATGGGGGTGAGAGTAATTTTCCAGAATAGTAAGCAGCTTCCTTCTCCAAATGAGACCAGCCTTTTTGATCAGTTAGAGTAGTCTATTGGCATTAATGCGTTAATACCATTTTCCCAGCACCCATTGTCAGATACAAGTTAATGACACATGAAGCCCATCTTGGCAATACTGGGCACATTGTAGGAACACATCTCTAAGTAATGGTGCCAGGGCATCTCGTAGTTCACTCTTACACACCAGGCTAGCGTAGAGACTCCCAGAAATCAATAATGAGTGAGCTGTGGTGTAGTACTAGTGTCACAGGCTTATCGCATAAAAATGTGATGTTTCAGTTTTTATTTTTAATGAATTTCAGAACTTTCTAAAAGCCTGTTGTCACTTTTTCATTCTGGGGTATTGAGTTTTGCTTGAAGAGAGGAAAAAACAATTTGAATCATTTTAGCACAAGACTGCAATATAATGTGTAAAAAAAAAAAAAAAGTAAAAGTGTCTGAGGCACTGTACACATATACACTCTGACTGCTTTATTGAAAGCATTCTTTAGGGATTTTAGACCCTGCTGCCTCATGCCCGCTTTGAACGACTTTAGCATGACATAACAAAATCTGAAAAGGGTCTGAATGTGTTGCATGTTATATTGTTTAACAAGAACAAAATTTATTTATAGAGCACATTTTTATACAGAGAAAGTCTTTTTGTTGTCTTGCAAAGCACTGTGAGAAAGTTAAATGAAATGAAAAACAAACAAGATTACGCAATAATATTAAAGAAAAAGGTAACGTCAGCTGGCCAGTTGGATAGAAAAAACAACAAAACAAAAAACTCACTTTTTTTTTTTGGTTGGAATACTCATATAGAGAAGTAATTAGGCTTTGCCAGGAAGTCCTACTGATACCTGAGCAATTAAGATTATATCCATTTGAGGTGGGCTTTATTTATTTTTTATTGTGTGTTATTTTATAAATATTTTTGTTACTAGACTTTGCCTTGATATATTTGTGCTAATGTTGATGTTTCTTTTTCATCAGAGTGCCATACAGAGAACGAAATTAAAGCCAGGGATCCTATCAGATGTCGAGAATGTGGCTATAGAATAATGTACAAAAAAAGAACAAAAAGATGTATCCTTTTTATCCCTTTTTTGAGCATGCTTATTAAGGTATTTTAATATTTGGAGAAAAATAGTCCGTTTCTTTCTTTCCTCCATTAACTTATCCACATGTTAGTGCATTTGTCACTTTGACCTTTTACCTAACATTATATTTAGAAATATTCGTAGTTTTGGTGCCCTTCAGTGATTTGAAGCTACAGTTTTAATAATACAAAAAGCAGATTACAATTGTCACTTGAAATTCTGTTTTTTTATTGCAAAGATCAGTGGGTTAAGCCACATGTACATGTTTATATGAAGTGAATGATACCAATGTGACATGGTGTTTTCACAATATACTGTTTATTATATATAATATAGTTTATAATGTATTAAACTTTGTACCAATAAAAATTCCAATTCATTAACCATCTAGAAAAATCCTACAAGGTGTTGCCCTAAGCATTCTGCAAATTATACTTGAGATGGCAAAATAATATGGATGAAAATAAAACAACATTCTTGGTTTTAAGTTTCATTCTTCTGTGTATTGTAATAATAATAATACGTGTTTCTCAAGCCAGATAGTCCTAATCAGAGTTGCTTGCAACTTTACAGTTACACATTTTAAATAGAGACTAGACTGGCCATTTGGTGGTGTAAAACTGATGTATACTTTTATCTTTAGTCATTATTTTTTTTTTTTATAGTTGTCCAAGCTGACTTTTATTATAATGTTGTGCAACTCTAAACTGCAAAATAGATACAAAACATTTTGAAGGTAAATTATTTATCCGATCTAAAGTAAACCTTATTTGCTTGATTTTTGTAACTGAGTATTGATTTCATTAATCCACAAACTTTTAAAATTTTAATCCTTAATTTAACATTTCCAGTGGTGGTATTTGATGCTCGATAATTCCTTCTCATGGACTCATCTTCAAAGAAGAGATTTTTAATTTGTAATATTTTCTATAGTTTCTGGTAAATTATTGCAAATGCATTTTGTTACTGTTTTTTTGTTACAGTTTTTATTAGAAACATTTTTTTTCAACTGTGTATACATTTTACATCCAGGCAAATTACTAATATGAAGTGCAAAATAAAATCTAAATAAAGCTGCTTTGTTAAAATCTGATGTAAAAAAAAATCTTAATAAATATTATCAATCCAGCAAAGCAATGCATTCTTTCTATATTCTGGATTAAAAAAGAACAGTTAAAAAATTATAGAAAAGCATTATCCATACCAATGCTATCAAAGGCAGGCCCTGTGGAACTCCAAGAATGTAATCGCATGAAACTTCAGGTGCACAACTTCAAATGCACTTATTGTGATTGCTTTTTGAAGCATCTTATAAAGAGATCTTAAAATTCCCTTTATGAAATAGGAAAACATTCATTTTATGTTGTTTTTTTTTTTTGCATTGCATTGTTTGTTTGATTCTTTGGGCTGTAAAGTTTTAATAATGGATGAATGAAGTGTTCCATCTTGAGGTATTGGATGATTGCATGTAGGTGTTGTCTTCCCCTAGTGGGCACCATTGCTGTGAGACACAGTTGACTTGATGGATAGAAACAATACAAGTCAACTAAGATTACTTTATTTCACATGGAGGGATCGAGTGCTCATGAAACCCGATCTTAAACTAAAGAATCACAACCAGCTTATTTGTCCACACGGAGAGAACAGGAAACAAGTCCACATATAATAGAGAACAGTTATTACAGAAATCATTCCTAACAGTATTTGAATGTCCTGTGATACTTGACCTAAAGTATAAAACATGATATCCTGATTATCAAACCCGTTTTGATCCAAGTCCAAGTGGCTCATCTAGCACAACTAGTTAAAAAGCAGGGAACAGCCCTGAAGGGGCTGTCATTCCACTCACAAACATGGCCAATTTGGATTCTGTCACATAACCTAATCTGCACAGTAAAACATACTTTCAAAGGTACGTTAATTTAACCATATATTTTCACAAAATTTAAAAAGAATGGGTAAAAAATGTTTTTAGATTAATGAATGCACATTTTTTACATTTAGTGCTTTAGCTGAATATAAATTCATTGTTTTAGTGTTCAAACATTTTTTGGATAATTGTCACAGTCTCTCAATGATGCTGCAGTAAAGCAGTATCACTAATGCACTGAAGAGGACACATTTAAAGAAAACAAACTCACCAAGTTGTTTTCCCTGCACAGCCACCTTAAAATCATATTTGCTGATTTTCCATTCTTATAGTTCTGACAAATCCCTTGGAGGTCTCATTAACAGATTTAGTTTATGTTGCCATTATCTATCGACTTTCAGTTGGTTTTACTCCAAATGATAAAAACAAATGTGGACAGACATGGCTCCAAATCCATCATTAATTTTGTTGATGATGCCACCATCATATGCCCCTTATAGACAAGCGATGTACCTGCTGACTCAGTGGTGCCCGGACAATAATCTCACCCTTAATGTCAGCAAAACCAAGGAACTGGTCATAGACCGCACAAAACATCCCACACTTCCATCTGTATTGGAGGTCATGCTCTTAAAAAGTTTTAGATTTCTGGGAGTGAGCGTGAGTAATGAATTGAAGCAGTAAGTCTCATTTCAGCTCTTGTCAAGATGGCTCACCAGTGACTCAACTTCAAATTTTTCCATCTGTTCTCACAAACGTCTACAGGTACACAGTAGAGTATATCCTCTTTGCCTGTGTGACATCCTGGTATGGTATCTGTTTATCTCAGTATCTTAAAACACTGCAGATGGTGGTGAAGGTGACCCAGAATGTGACAAGCACTAAGTTACCTTGATTTCAAGACCTTTAGAAACGCTTGCTTCACAGTTATTTTGGCAAATGATACAAAGCCATTGACACTGCCAACTGTAGATTCAGGGACAGTTGTTTTTGTATTTCCAAAACCTCAGGTAAAAGAAATGTCCCTAAACCCTAACCCTAACCCATCAAAGTACATTATTGGGCAAGTGTACAGTAGTTATTACTCGGACAGACCCAATACCACAAATCAAGTGCACTGTTAAGCTGAATCCGTTTAAAGCACCCAGCCTGTCAGTACAGGAACTAGTGATCATTAAAAATATGGGTTCAGTGGGCTCTGTTTGCTAAGAAATGTTATGAGGGATGCCGTCAAATAAGGTTTGTGTCGTGCGTATTATAAGCCGGCCATATGTTTTCTTGGCTCTTTTTTCATATCTGCTTGTTCATACAGCTTGGTGGTAACATGAAGATCCAATACAAAGGCTTAACACTGGTATGTGTCATTAAACTTGATAACTAAAAATAGTGAAGGTTTGACTTTTGAGGGTTTTTTTTCCAGTTGTCAGATTTACTGTCAACCATCACACATTCTCCTATCTGTTAAATTGGACAGTTGGTTGAACTATGATATCTAACAATCTCTCTAATTGGTTAAAAGGTGTTCTGCCATTTCAATAATCAACAATAAGGGATTTACATGTTTAACCTCTTTTAAAAACACTTATGTCCCAATAGAGATGGAATGGATTTGCCCTGATCTCCATTGAAAAGGAACTAGCAGCGGGTTGGAATATGAGGATTTAATAGGAGAGTTTTTGCTGCAAAGAAAGTTAGGAAATCAGAATTTTGAAAACAATCGAGTGGGATTCTTGTAGATAGACTTAAATTTTACATGAATGATACAGACATTTTCATGATATTTGGTAATAGCATTGAATGTGTTTTGTTACAAAAAAGTTGTTTTTTCTTGATAAATCATACAGATAAAGTGATATTTCTATCACGGAACTGTAAGTTTGTCTGAAAATGAAACTGCCATCTTAGTGCTTGAGGTGTGGTGGCATTCTTGGTCTGACACCCTGCTTGCAATGGCCCTCCGCGATATACTTGGACAGAAATGGCTTTGGGTGTTAAAGCAACAACCATCTCAATGAAACCCAACCACAGTTATTTCAATTATAAGATTCCCCCAACCTTCCTTTTTTCTTAATTCTATCGTTAATGTCTCCAAAGAGGGAGATGAATTATACGGGTGAATGCAGAAGGACAACTTTTAAAAAACATTTTGAGACATATTGGTATGGCCATAGACAGATATAAACGGATGGTTCTAAACTTCCAGATTTTGGGAAAGTAGGAACAGCAGTGTACATTCATCTGTTTAATATAAACATCATGAAGAGATGCTCAGTCCATTTATCTGTCTTTTTCAGTGGAATTACTAACTGACGATAAGTTTGGCATTAGTTTGGGTAAAGGTAATAAATAAAACCTTACAAAGTGGTAATCTGTTCAGATTCAATGGCTGCTTTATTATCAATCCAAAATGAGGATAGTAAATAAACACCTGATATGATTACAGAAATCCAGCATATGTTATGGGATCTGTACAACCAGTGTATTACAGTCGGTTATTTATGGGTTCTGCCACATGTAGATATTAGGGGAAATGAAGTACTGTATAGAATTGCTAGGATAGTTTCAAGTAAAACAGATATAGATATCCACAGCGGCACCTGAGTGTAACTGAAATAAAAATTCTCTGTAAAAGGGAAATTAGAAAATTTAAGGCAGGAAAGGTGGGAATTTGGAAATACAACTAGGCATCTATTCCAGGTTCAAAATTCTGTTTATGGGAACACCCTTGCAGCGAGCCACATAGGGGATGAAATTATTATTAATAAATTAAGAATATGTCACTGTGGTGTAAATGGCAATCTAAAATTAATTGAGAAAATAATGAATGGGAACTGTAAGGAATGTTTAACAACAGAATCTGTTGCACATGTCATATTGCAGTGCATGTGAAAACTATGAAATAGAGATAACCTGATTGAAAAAGCAGTTAGTTATTGGGTATCCATTGCCTACATTTAAAAAACATATTTAAAGCACAAGGAGGAGTACTGACGTAAGGTAGGAAGCGAAAAAGGTCCCTTGAAAATAGTGGCAGAGTCTGAGAAGCAGGATTCACAGGAACACACTCAAGAAAGGGAGCGCCGGTTAAGAGACGTTTAGACACAAGCGAATAAGAGGAAAAGCATTGAATATACACGCCGGGCAAGAGAGAGCACCTATTTTTAAATATATCACCTGTCTTTGATATATACCGTGGCTAGTGTTTTATAAAACAATACGAAATTGTTTCCAGCGTGTATTAATAGCCAATATATACATATTTATGTTTAGACACGTAACATCGTAGTTTTTAAATTTATATTTTTTTCATCTTCATTTCGTCAGTAGAATACATTGTACCTTTTATGTGCCTTGGCTGGAGTGCATTTTTTATGAATGTTCAGTTTCACCAACGTGTGTTTCATATAGTACAATTAACTGTGGGAACCATTGCTAACTGTTTTAAAGTGATAGCAAGACTACAAATACAACAACAACAACAACAACATTTATTTATATAGCACATTTTCATACTAACAGTAGCTCAAAGTGCTTTACATATTAAAGAATAGAAAAATGAAAGACACAATTATAAAACAAAATAAATCAACATTAATTAACATCGAATAAGAGTAAGGTTCAATGGCCAGGGGGGACAGAAAAAACAAAAATACTCCAGACGGCTGGAGAAAAAATAAAATCTGTAGGGATTCCAGACCACGAGACCGCCCAGTCCCCTCTGGGCATTCTACCTAACAGAATACAGTATCACGTGTAATATTCAAGCGTAGCGCTGAAGGGGTACATTCGTATGTAATAATATTCCTATACTGTTAGATACATACCATATGAAGTAAATGCACGGCTAGTGAACAACTGCATTGCAGTCGTTAATGAATAACTTTCGTCCATCCATCTCCCTAGCCTTCCTAAGAAAGGCAGGGTCCCGGGACAGCTGAGCCTGTGCCCACAAACGGTGGGCGCAAGGCAGGAACAACACCTGGCTAGAGTGCTACACCTTTATCATAGTATTTAAAGACAGTGCAAGATATTTTTGTGAGGCTTTTAAGCAAAGAGGTGGGGGAAAATTTATAAACAAGCGGCCCTTTGCTTGCACGTTAATTATCCAGCCATTTTAATTCAGTTGAAAAACGTGGGATCCGGAACCAATCCACCCATAGGCCTTGTTCAGTAACGTTATTATATTTTGATAGAACAAATATTTCAATTTCAGCAGCGGTGGCCACGGAACAAGAATTTGTGATGTGTTGCCCACCTGCTTCGAAACAGTTCTAGAATACTACCATATAATGCCGGTGTTCTGCAAATGATTGTTTACAATACATATGCCAAATATAATTGAGGGCTACGGTGGCAGTGTTTTTCTAACACAGTCCGGTCATGTAGAAGAAGATTCTTCTTTTTTCGGCTGCTCCTAAAACTTAGGCTGCATTGGTCAGAAATCGAACCCACACCTCCTCCCGATTCTTTAGTTAAAACTTCTTAAACCGTTTCCCATTCATTCACTATGGTAGTACTAAACCACTACCGATGCGATGTAGGCTACCTGCCTACCTGCCTGCAGCGTCTGCGTTCATTGACGTGCTGGGGCGTTTTTCTTTTGTTATTTTCTTAAGTAAATCGTTAAGTTTAAAATGTAGCTCGCGCGGTTATTTCTGTTGATTAATTCATGCTTTCATCAATTATAGTTAATACTGTTATCAAGTGGTCGCTATTTTTGCCCGTTGTATACAATCTATCTAGCGCCTTTCACATCTGTCTCCACTTTCACTATATATGCTATATATTGCCTTACATAGAACTGCTCTAGTTTTTGTCACTTATTATTACAAGCCACCAAAAAAATACTATTAATAGCCGTAATTTATTTATATAGCACCCTTCCTATGCCGAAAATTCAGAAAGAACAAGACCTATATAACATTGACTACAAATATCTCCACTAAATAAAGATAAATACAGGAAATACAAAACATTGAAATAGAATTAAAGACAATAATCCAGACTAAAATACAACATATAAAACTAACAACAAATTTTTGAACAAGTAACATAATTTGTGATAATGCAAACCCGAGTACCTGGACAGAAAGAAGGGGCAGAATCTCAGGTCTGTTTAATGTCCTCCTACACAAATGAGTTAAAAACAAATGAATGGAGTCAGCTGATGTCATTAATTTCAGGAGGTCAGTCCACAGTCAGGGCGCTATATACAGCTGAAGGCCGTGCATTCACCCACAGAGTGCCGGTTAGTGGGGGGCACAGAATGAGAGGACCTTAGTGGGCAGGTCAAGAACAGAATTTGATATTCAATCCTGTAAGACACAGGGAGCAGTGAAGGTGCAGCAGGATAATAATAATTCATTACATTTATATAGCGCTTTTCTCAGTGTGGCTGGGATGTGCTCGCGGTCAGTGGTTTGTGTCAGGACTCTTGCAGTCAAGTTTTGAATCAGCTGGAGCTGTGATATATGATTAGAAGTGGCACCTGCCAGTAGTGACTTAAAAAATCAATGCTGGATGTGATAACAGCAGGGACAAGATTCTCACCATTAGAAAAGGACAGGAATGAGCAAACATAGGAAAGGTGACACAGGTGGAAGTTTCTTAACGTGGCTTACATGGGTGAAATAAGAAAAGGAGGAATCAAAGTGACACTGAGATTCTTTGCAGTAAAAGGACGTCTGATGAGATCATCACCTAGAATGGTTGAAGAGGAGCTTGTTTTCTTAAGTTGCACTTTAGTGTCACTTTGCAGGAGTTCAGTTATGTTGCAATTTAATTTTAAAGAGTTTTGCTCTGTTCAGGTTTTAATTTTAATTTCACTGAAGCAAGTTGTGAGCTGAGAAGGCTGTGATGAAGTGTCACTTTTAACATTGAAACAGATCTAAACATCATCTGCATAAAAATGAATGCAGTCCAAAGCTATGAATAACTTGCTCAAGGGAAAGGACAGAGATACAGAAGAGCAGAGGATGTCATTTCATTAACAAGGGGAAGTCAGATGGAGAAAATCCTGTGAGAAATTAAGGTGTGAGGGTTACCCTGTACATGACATAAGCTGCATGGCCACAATGCCATATGCAATAACTTTTACACAAATTGGGAGAGGAGCACCTCAAGATGTAGGTAACAATGCTTAGCACAATAAGGAAGAATAAGCCAGAGCTCCCATCTCAACTGCTGGCCACACAGAATAGGCCAGTGAAGACCTTCACGTTTGTCTAAACAAACGACACATCCTTGGTGCACAATGTGATCTGCACAGGGATAGGAGATTCCATGGCCAGAAATGATAATGGACGCTAATGCTACAAAAAGAGGAGTGGAGAATTTAGACAAAACATTATGCTGGATGCTGGCCACAGGTAACATATTGAACATCTCATAAAAAATACTTGTGTCATGTGGACAACCTTGAACCGAGACTGGAACAGGGAGAAGGAGACAGAGCCATCTTGAGGAGCAGGGTAAACCATTGGTGACACCTCACCTCATATACAGCCATTGTGTTAATTCAGCAGTCCAATCCACAGAGGAACCAATGATGGTACCTGTAGTGCGTATGCATAGTGAGTGTGTTTGTGTGTCTCACTGAGTGAACTGTACAGTTATTACAGTATTGTGTAGAAAATGAAAATATTCAGTTCTACTTGATAAACACACAGAATGTGATCTGAGGGTAAAGAGTAAACAGGTTATTTGCATTGCTTGTTAAAATAAAGTGACCACCTGATTTAAAAAAAAAAGTCCCTCAATAGTACATACATAGAAAAAATGTAATTATAAGTTGAGATTCACCACAATTATCTTTCAAGCTTCTCAAAGAAAAATTAAAATAAACTACTGTATTTGTGAAGGACTGAAGTGTGAGGCTATCTAAAACTATCATTGAGTTACTTCAGTAATGTGTGTAGTGACTTAGAAAACCACAATGTTACATTATTGCACAGCAGCATCTTCATAATGTCCAAGACCTCAAATCTTTCACTGCTGTACCAAAATAATGTTCTGTCCTCCAAGGAAACCCTCAAAAAAACACTACATTATTTCCAAAAGGAGACATTTTTACTAATTTGTGTGTTTGTTCTGTGATGAAATATTTTTAAAAATTATTTTAAAAAAGCCTAACATAAGTAAGAAGAACGAATACCAATATTTCAAAATGAACAGCAGACCCAAAAAAAGACTTGCAGTTAAGTTGTTTATTTTCAAAAACTACCCACCATCAAAGAAAAACAGAAAAATCAAAGGATTATAAACTGAAATCAACAGAGCATTAATGCACAATAAAATACAAGTAACAATCAATGTTGCAACAGACACTAATTATAGTGATTAATTATATATGCAGTTTACTTTTAAGTTTTATTTTATCCCGACTTTCCTGAGTAAAAAGTTCCCTATCATCCCTAAACTGAAAAATAAATAAAAAGGGTTCTCTTGCCAAAATTAAATCTCCAGTTTCGAGCTCGGCTTTGGTCCTCCTCCTCCATCTCCAGAAAATGGGGCTCAGACACGGCACCTCTGAACAACTGTCTGTGTTGGCACAACCATTTTACTGCAGTGCGGAGGTCCTTTTTTATTAGTGGTTCCTTTAGATGAAGACCACAAAGAGAATTAAACAAAACATGTATTTCTACATGCCTATTTAAATAATATTAGATATTACATATATACCTCCTCACTGCTCTGGGCACTCTCCAGTGCCCCTTTAGTGAATGTCTTTGTCCTGTAAGAAATATTCACACGTTAGCCACACAGAGAGAGAGACCTTCCAACAGAAAAATTCTCCAATAGAATAAAGCGCCAGCACCTCCTGATCACATGTAAATCACACTGACATGCAGAGGGAGGGTAAAAACAAAGAACATTAAAACCAGTAACAGATATTAACAAATAATCAGAGACATAAGTGAAAGCTTACAGCTGTGAAGTCAAATGGCATATCCAAGACAAGGCACAGAACATACTGTGGAGCACACAAAAGAATTATTTCAAATTAATATTTAATCTATCTGCATACAGTACAGTGCACACTCTACTTATTGCAATTTATTTCTAGTGGTTCTTTGGTGGTTGAAAAAGCATTCTGTTTGCGTTTACAAACAAGCAAGTGATTTTCAAAGTCACTTCTCCTAAATATTGCAGTCTGGCAGTAGGTCAGTGATAATGCTGTGATGGCCTGCAGTCTAAACCACATCTGTGGATGGCGAAACCTTAAATGTGCAACAGTATAAATTGTTATAATGTAGAATACCGAGTTAAAAGTATATGTACCAGTACTGCACGTACATTAAAAATCAACTCTCAAATGAACTTACCTTCATGGAGAACTGCCTTCTTGAAATGACTCTTCAAATTTTTTGTTTTTTTTTAATTTTTCCAGTTTGGAGGGCTTAAAACCATTACCACTACAAAAAGGACAATGGAAAAAGGTGGAACATCTGTCACATTGAGTCAGCAGTGGTACTGACTCTCCCAGTTGAATAGTTATGTGTTTCTATAAAAATGACAAAAAAGGAGGATGGCTTTAGCAAGTTTAAATTCTGTATCTACAGTAATCACTCACAATACTAAATAACTGTTTTAATCAAGCAATCAAATTTGAATTATTTTGTGCATTTTACAATTAGTATTGTCACAAAGCAGCATTAAATATTTCCAGGCCATAAACCCGGAGACAAAAATCTTTGTGTCAGTACCAGATTATTACTGAACAAAATAAAAAATGGTCTGTTTTGTTTTGCACAAATTAAAAATAATATAGCAAGTTTAAAAAGAAAAGACAAATAGCAAATAGGAATGTAGATTCATTGTAAATTTTACTTATTGGACTGACTAAACAAATATATTTTTATTGTAGATTTGAGGGCTGACAGACTGTCGGAATCTCATACCACTTTTTGGAGGGTTGTTCCTAAAACTGTGTGCTTTACAAACTACTGTTTTATTTCCAGCTACAGATTTTTTTATTCTAGAGATAACAAGATATCCCTCTTCCTGTAAGAGTGACTGTAAGAAATTAAAAGGTAACTCAAATATTGAGATCCTTAACCATGCAAAGTGATACAGGTGATCACCAGTACCTAATAATTCATTACGAAATAACACAAAATTTGCAGAAAGAAAATGTAAAGAAAGCAAAGCAGGGGTGATATATACTGTTCATATTTACTGGCTCTTGTAAGCTCTTCAGCCACTGAATTTTGAATTAAATTAAGTCTGTTATCAACCACAAAGCCTTACGGTGATCCATACAGAAGTAATAAAAGCACGGATATGTTATTTAGCATCATGGAATGCTAACATAATCTAAGTTTTGCAATATTTCTTAAGTAAAATGAAGGCTACTCTAGATACATGTTTAGTATGTGTATCAAATGAAAGATCATCATTTTCTCTGTAGATATAACCCAAGTTTAGAATTAGTGTATTGTGAGTGACAGGGGTGCCATCTACTTTTCTGTTCACCCTGGCCATTGGACATTACTCTTATTCTATGTTAATTAGTGTTGTCTTATTTTAATTTCTTATTGTGTCTTTTATTTTTCTATCCTTCATTATGTAATGCACTTTGAGCTACTTTTTGTATGAAAATGTTCTATATAAATAAATGTTGTTGTTGTACAGACATGTTACATTCAGACTGACATTTTTAGCAGCTTTCGAAACAATGACTAGCACTTCTGTTTTGTTACAATTCAACAAATGAAAATTTCAAGGAATCTACTTTCTAACAGGCAAACCTCTATTTTAGAACACCGAGACGGTTCATGTAGTTGATCAGATGAATATCATGGTCTACAGTATCAAATGTGGCACTCACTCTAGATGTAATACTATGGGCCTCAAAATGCAACCTTGGTCAGTGGAGAGCAAATCATTGCATACTTTGACTAAAGCAGTACCTGTGTAAAAATGTTACATGAGATTACTGTTATTTGCAAAAAATGGAGAACTGCTTACCTACACCTTTCTCTAAATTTTAGAAATACAAGAAAGATTAGTAAAATGGTCTATAATTTGATAGATCACAGATTTTTTTTTTTTACCTTAAGAGGTTATTAGCCAGTATAAATAATGTAGGTACATATCCAAGATTTAAAAACTAATTTATAATACTTAAATGTGGCTTACTAAAGAGAAAGTGAAAGATCTTTTACAAATGTAGTAAGAAAATGAAGTAAGAATTAGACTTGTTAACTAACGCACCAAATTCTGAACATTCAATTTAGGCAAAGGATTTTAATTTCTCAGCTTTCTTAAAAGCAACATCATTTGACACTACTTCACCGGCTAAATAAGAAAACATAATTTATTATAAAGTGGTGTAGAATTTTGAAGCTTATCCCTAGATTACTTTCTCATTTAAAGACTTAATGTTCACTTCTTAACCGAACAGGAATATGTTTATTGTTTTATTTTCATTAAAAAGTCGCGCCCACCTCCGAAAAAAGAAAAGAATTAAAAGTTAAATAAACACTACGTTAACATTCGTTAGGAAATGGATGGATTGATGGATGGCTGGATGAATACAATTTATAAAATATATAACAAACTTTGAAGAACTTAAAAGATCTTAATTTAAGTTAAATATCGTCTTAAAGTACTGGCAGTTTTCCGTTCATCAAGAACATAGACTGAACTTTGGGCAAAATGCATTTTTATCGTATTTTGCTGACAATGCAACATTACGTGTCGATTTCCCCAGTTTTTACCAGGCAAACCACCGTAACCAGTGTTCCAGACATTAACAATTAGCTCGCCAGCCAAAGATTACATACATGTAAACGTAACGTTAACTTTTCAAACTGTTTTGAAAAACGTTTTGCAAAATGTACAGTTTTATAATAATAATAATACCGTGTTGTTTTCTGTCATATTTTGTTTGTGCTCGAAAACTGAGACTTGTGTTCGATAAAAGGAGGCGTTGTTTTTGCCTTGCCTAGAAATGGTAACATCACTTCCTGGTCTAAAACTGCGGTGACGTATGGTGCTCTGGTGGTTGTTCCGAGTGTCAACTGAATGATAACATACATACAAGACCGTTAAGATCAATCCCCCACCCAACCATGAAGGGGGTGGGTTAGGGCTGATTTCACCCTACAGTATTTTTAGTCGACTATTGAGAAACACTTGTACCACGTTTCATGAAAATCGCTCCAGCCGTTCGGACGTCATGGAACATACTTTTATACATATATAGATTGCTAATGCTGATATCTATCTGTCTAGTGCTTTCTCTGACTGTTTTCTTATATAGTGCGTTCGCTGTCAGCCTAGTATAAATGAAAATACAACGATCTGATTGACTGACAGTGCATACCAGTTTATACATTTTATGTCTGTTTGTGGTTAAAAAGAAAAAAAAAACTTTCTCCCCAGCAGGGAATCGAACTCCGATCTGTTAGGCTTTGCCGCGAAGACGCCGGTTCGATTACGCAGTGAGGTGAAATATATTGATTTACTTATTTTTTAGCACAAAAGATCGTAAACGTTTATGAGAAAAACAAAAAAAAATTGATATCAAAACGTTTTTATTTTTTCCAATAAGAAAGTAATTTAAATTAGTTTAACAAAAATTTAACCAATTGGTATGTATTGTCACTCATTCAAAATCGTGGCATTTTCATGTTTTGTTTTAAGGAGTTAAGCCTGGATTTAATTTACATGTGAGAAATTAATTAGTTTTTAATTTCACAAAGTCTGTTGGATGCTCTTTTTAAAATTTATATCTTTATTTAAATTGAGACGGTAGTTATCTTGAACAAGTGTTCTTCTAATTGTACCTGTAAGAAATACACAGACAGACAAAGCACTGAATAATACACAGATAAGCCACTAAACAGATAGACAGGGAAGGCACTAGATAGATAGATAGATAGATAGATAGATAGATAGATAGATAGATAGATAGATAGATAGATAGATAGGGGAAGGATAAAGATAAGGATTTATAACTGTCATAAAAAACAGGGAAGCCACAACATAGACAAATATATAGTACATTCACTGTATAATAAGCAGACGGATAAGGTACTAGACAGATAACAGTATTGGCTATACTGTATACTAATTAAATGTTATATACATACTGGACATTAAGCCTGTTACAATAACGGGCGCCAGAACAGTAGTGCATAAACATTAGTAGAAACAGTCTATATTAAATGGCAAGGGACCTTGTATGTGGCTGTAATATGCGTCACTGTATTGTGTGCCTTTAATTTTCTCTCTCAGTAATACTGGTTTGTATTTCCGTAAAATGCCTGTAATTTTGTCTGACAGTAATACAGCGACCATAATTCGTTCCAAAACTCTGGTTGAAACCCGATTTGGTCGTGAACCGAAGTAATTTCCCCCATAGGATTGTATGTAAATACAATGGATCCGTTCCAGACCGTATGAACTGTATGTAAATATATATTTTTTTTAAGTTTTTAAGCACAAATATAGTTAATTACTGTTTCGCGCGCCTGTGTGTATGTCTTTGTATCTCTCTGTCTCTCTCTCTCTCTGCACAGGTAATGCACAGGAAGAGACTGAACACGTGCCGTGTGGACCGCGCATGCGCACTTCACCAGAAGACGCACACACTGACACCTGGACACAGGGATTTTATTAAAGAGGATAATAAGGCGAGGTGCAAACATGTAGGGGACGGTTTTAAAAATTAAGTTGCATTGGCCGGGAATCGAACCCGGGCCTCCCGCGTGGCAGGCGAGAATTCTACCACTGAACCACCAATGCGTTACGAAATCCCTAAACCATTACCGATGTAATATATTTTCAGCCACTTCCTTTTTGGGGGCGCTATTGTCTGGTTTTTATTGTGTCTATCATTTCTAGATATATAATAGATGCGGCGGCGATTATCATTCGTTTTGCTTTGATCACGGATCATGTTTTGATTAATTATAATCTATTGGCCACATACACTTCAACTGCCTTTGAACCTGCCACAGTGCAAAGACAACATTCATATTTGCATTTTGCGGATTGATTGTTTACAGAATTTGCTCATAATGCAACTGAGAGCTACTACAGCTGCGGATATCCAAAGAACATTGGGTGAAATACAGGGTCCGGACACAGCCAGTGAATCACAATTTTTAAAATGTTTACCGTATTCGCCGGGAGTCTCCGTTTCCCATTCATTCTCTATTGAAGTTCTAAACCACTACCGATGCAATATATTTTTCGCCATTTCCGTTTTGGAGACGCTGTTCTGCGGCTTTCGCCGTACGGCTTGATTGCCCGTTTGCCGAGTCTGCCTTCATAAATAGGCTGTAGCGTTTTTTTTGTATTACCTACCTTATCTATTCGATAGCACCATCCTTGTCTATCTATCCATCTCTTGCAGTTCTTAAAATTACAGTCTCAATTTATTTTAACATTATATGTTTAAAAAGAGCATCCCACAGACTTTGTGAAATTAAAAAAAATCTAACATGCAATTTAAATCCAGTCTCGACTCCATAAAACAATATTCTGTAAAATTAAATGACTTTGCCGAACGAAAAAGTCACCATTTTTTGCACAAGTACCGAAATGTCACGATTTTGATTGGCTGACAGTGCATACCAACTATTTATTTAACTGACGTGACTTTTTAAAATATAGTTTAAGATGTTTTTATGTTTAAAGGGGGGTTATAGGTTTTGATACGATTTTTTTCGTATCCAACGTAACGTCCTTTAATTAAGCATGCTCCCAGTCGGGGGATCGAACCTACGTCCCACGCTATGGCAGGCCTTCTGCACTTTGATTGACTAAGCAGTCTAACTATTAACAATTGGTTCCGTTCTGTAGAACTTAACGTAATTAACCAGAAACGCAGTTTAATGCGAGACGCGCTTAACTTGACTTGAAGATATTATTGACTTATTCGAAACTTAACTTTCCATTGGACAACGGCACCAGCATATGAACTCCTTTAAGTACTATAAAGATTATGGTGTTTCTAACTTTATTGGATCGTAAGTAAGTAATTAATTAATAAGATTAAACATAATAAAAACACTAGTATTGTTTTCAAAAGATCTACATCTAGGCCTTTACATAACGTCTACATAGTAACTCCTCGATAGTATAGTGGTGAGTATCCCCGCCTGTCACGCGGGAGACCGGGGTTCGATTCCCCGTCGGGGAGAACACTTGTTTTTAAATTCCTGAACTGAGTCCTTTAAAAGTTTTTAGAAACCAAAAGTCGATTTCCTCCTGTGGTCGCTTATTGTAGGGGTGCTCATGGGATTTATGCAAAAATTACGCATGACGCCAGCGTTTGCGCAGCCGCAGTGTCTCTTCAACGACAACCTAAAGCAGACGTTCGTGGCCTGTGTTTTCATATTACTCCAGCGCACACTAGTGGTACAAATGTTGAGCTGAAGGATCGGCACAAATGAAACAATTCGGAAAAAAACATCGTATTACAGTAATATTTCATATACAGATGGTGCTCAATAAAATTCTCATACCTATATGCCAAAATCTTATCAAATGACCTCAAGAGATGAACCTACTGGAAGAACAATGTGCTTATTACGACATTGTGATTGTGTTGTGGAGAAACACCTGCAAAATAAAGTCGTTCAGGACTAGGAGGAACATAGCGTCAGTGAACTCCTTGAGGAATATACTGACACAGCTACACCAAGGTATTATTGTAAATTTAGTCTAACCAATATTATTTGATACTTGGTTTAACTTTAAAAAATTCAACATGTTAGGGAGGATTGTCATAAGCTAAGCTTTGTCAAGGAACAACTGTCACCTGGGGAGTGTCAGATTGGTTATTTTGTTGATTAGAATAAAAGTACCTAGAAAGCTTTTCTGTGGTTTACATATTTCTTTAGCTAGTGTTTTTATCCAGATTGGTGTAGCCTTAATACTCAGTCAAAATAATAGATGTGTACCAGTAAAGTACAGAGATAACCTCCAGGAGGGGTCAACATAGAACACTGATAGACTTCATAACGAAGGACCAAGCGGCAGATGATCACTTGCTGATAACAACTAATGAACTTAATTATTTTAACGTCTTATAGCAGAGAGCTATGATGACTTTAAAGTACTAAACTGTTGTATTTTCTTGTCCAACAGGCTCTTTTTATGTAATGTGAGGTCAAACAAAATGACACCTTTTATTTGCTAACTGAACAGATTAAAATATACAAGATTTCAAGGCAACTCAGGCCCCTTCTTCAGGCTGTTTGTAGAAATTTTGTAAGTAGAAATTTTTCATCAAAATGGTATGACATTTACGAAAATCCTAAAGGTCCGCAGATAATTTCCTAAATAGAGAATGAAGAACTAATAGAGGTCTTCTACCACTACCTGGATATAGTGCTTTTAAGAGCTGTAGGCACTTCTGAAAGGATGGACAAAGTCTGCATCATTCTGGATGTGTTAATACCAGAGGTTAATCTTTCTATAATAAATATTTAATGAGTACTAGGGGGCTCTGACCCCTGCTCGCTTTGCTCACCATCCCCTGTGCGGGCCCTACGCGCTAGTCATTTCCCAGATCTGCCACTAACTATGAATCATGCTGTGCTTTTGGATAAACACAAATATCAACTCTGTCTTTATATCTCCATCTTTCAAAAATATTATCGCTGACAATTCATCACATTTTGGTTTATTATATACGGGAGTGTGATCTTTTGGACTCATATAGAAATCCAAGAAAACTTCTTTGTCCGTGTTTTTCAGATGCATTTCATGTAAAGTAAGATACTTTTGGATGTATGGATTTGTATCCATTATTGGCTGTAGAATTTCTAATATGTCCGATCATTTTAACTGTTTCAATTCTATGTTGCTTCGCTTCTCTATGATCATAAATATAAACCTGAACGAATTGTGGTTTCTTTGAAATTAAACTTGTAGTAGCTATAATTGTTGTGGGACCACATATTTTCATAGTGTATGGTCCTGAATCATGTAAATCTATGTTTTGAGCATTGTATGATGCAAACACGAACAGATTATTGTAGGTTCGGATATTTTGCCTGTTGTGTTTGTGGATTTCACTTTCACCAAACAACATGTCTTTTATTTCTCCCGGATATGCCTCTTCATTGGGAAGAAACACTACCTTTCCCTGATGGCAACATGAATTAGATGATCTACAAGTCTTTGACTTAAACTTTAAAGCCGACCAATATCTAAATACTTCTGTCACATCACCTATGTCCATATATTCAATCTCTTTTTGCTGTTCCATTATTTCACTGAGTAATAATTTCTGTTTGTTAGCGCTAATGTGATCTTTCTTATCAGTTTTTTGAGACTTTTGAATTTTAGTACGTTCATAATCTCTAACCTGCTCTGCATGTTTACCGCATCAACATTTTTGAACCTCTTTACAACGTTCTACTTTGTCTTCTAATCTTTGTCTTTTGTTCTTCTACTGTTTGTCTTTTATTTCCACCCCCGCTTGGAAAACCTATAGGTTTTCAGTTCATCTCTTGGCACAAAGTCTTGCCTTGCAGGACGTGAAATTATCTCTCTGAAAATGTCTTGTCTCGTCTCTCTGAAAATGTCTTGTCCCAAGATTTTTTTATATAATAGAGAGACAAGGGGGCACTGGCCCCCTGCTCGCTTTGCTTGCCAACCCCAGGATTTGTTTTTCTGAAAATACAATTTAAAGAGATTGTTTTTTTTGTTTTTCATGGGAATTGTTACATATGCATTATGTTCACTTTAAAACTTCAGTTGAAAAAATATTTGGAATTAACTTTTATTATATAATTTTTCATGGTCTTCCACTGTTAAATTTTCGTCTGCTGTTATCTCTTTCTTTACCTTTGATTCGTTAATTTCTTGTGGAAGTCCAAATTGCTGCATTGTTAAATCTTCTGCTGCTAACATTTCTTTGATCGAAAGAGCTGTTTGTTCATTCGTCTTTTCGGATAATGGTCCTTTGAACGCTTCATATAATTGTAAAGCATAAACTTCATCCGTCATAATTAAGTACACAAATAAGTGTCTTAATTTGTCAGGCATTATTACAGAAGTGGCATTAAGACATCATTTCAAACATATACAGTAGTTGTACAATTTACATAACCCAGCTGCTCCTGCCGTAGTTCCATCTATAGTTAGAACATCTTTATACGACGTTGCTCCTTTCAATTCACGTAACAACAATTTTAAATGAAACCGTTCGATATCTTTTGGTGATTTAATCAAGCAACACTTTTGCAATTAATATTTCTTGGATGCCACACTTTTTTTTTTGTTTCTGCCATGTGAAATGTTGAGGAATTTGCGCGTACATATATGCTTTTCCATTTACGTCTGTTTTATTAAGTTCAAAATAAGCCAATAATTTTGAATTTCTATTTTTCGCTTCTAAAGCTTCTGCATCTCCGCCCTCGGTAATAATTTAACAGAATGACTTCAACCGTGCATTGGCAATTCCATTGAATCCCATCCGCTTTCCATTGCACTGACTTACCGAGTATCTAAATATGCTTGAACTTCGTCCTGCGACTGTTCTTTCGATAAAGTTACGCATACTCTATTCTGCCCTTTATGAATGTACTTGTAGATGTACTTAATACTCATAACCGATTGCCAATACTCGACATTAAAATGACAATCGAATCGTTTGAGCAAATACGGGTTATATAGTGCAACTATTGAATTATCGAGCGTCACAATTTTCCGAGATAGGCCTAAGTGTGTTGTTCGTGACGATTATCTCTTCGGCGACAATCAGGAAAGACAGCCTTAGTCATATCTGTTGTTTGAACGAACGCTTTTGGAATTTTCTTTAAAGTTTTTTTTCTTTTGAGTCCCAACATACTGAATCTTTTAAATGAGGTCCGCGAGACAAGTGTTTAATAACTTTGTACCATAATTCAGGATAGGTTTCTCCGTTTGGAATTTCAGCACAGACAAACCGATCTACATCATCAGCAGTTAATTTATTTTGCAAAGTAACCAATAAATGCATGCGAGGAAAACCTCGTTTTTGAAATTCGATCGTGTACATCTATCCTCTGATTTGACCGAACACAGTTTCGAGTTCACTCAATAAAAATAAGACTTTCTGATAAAACCATCTACTTACGAATGTCGGAATATCCAGAGCCGAAGTAGCCGGTGGCATTGTTGTCAAGAATATGCGGATTTCTGGCCATTGTGGATTGCACGTCATTGTAAAATAAAACAGGCCGAGCGACAGTTCGGGATATTGCCATTGCATCATGATATATAACTGTTACAATGCTCTTGGACTACCTTGATATGATGATGGTAATATTACTGCTTTACCTATTTTGAATTTGTCTGAAGTATTGATATATTTTTTTTCTAAACTGTCTCTCTTCAAAAGATCACGTCTCGTCCCAAGTTTTTTTTATAATAAGAGAGATATAAATTGTCTACATGACCATTGTCCTTTATTTTTCTATGTTTGTGATAGGTTCTTATTAAAGTTCTGTAAAAAGTTCTCTAGCAGAGGCAGATGACGTGTTTATGGATGGCTGTTTATGCACGGAGTGGTATGCCATGTGAAGCAAACAAGGTCTTTTTCTTTTTAGCACTATTCTGTTAAACAGCATATCATTTAATTATTGAGAATTTAGGTAAGAATATAAACTAAATATATGTAAATGAAAGTATATCCTATATGTTTAAAATGAAATATTGAGTAAGCATTAGTACAAAAACTTTTAAGTATTGATAAAAGCCAATTTCAGAATATGTCATGAGTAGGGCATATTTATTTTAAACATTACAAGGCCCACAGCTGCTGTGCTTTCAAATGACTAATACACAGGTGTTTTTGTCTGATATGATTAGAAATTTTGTTTTTACTCTTGACTGTTGATTTGTGTGTGTGTGTGTTTTAATAGTGAGAGACATGAAATTGAGACACTTGAAATTCCACTTCAAACCCATAGTCCATAAACAGGTCTATTTTCTTGTTTGTCTTTTGCCTTTAACAATTATATTATTTCTGAGTATTATAAAAGCTTACCAACCATACATATAATAAAGGACACATTTTTCTGTTATTGCCTAAGTTCCTTGATTAAGTACTGTATATTTTAAATTGTTTGTGTATCTGTTTTTGACCAGTTGATGTCACTTGCATATATTTGTATAAAAATCTCATAACTGCATTGTACAATTGTATTCCTTTTTTCTGCATTACAAACATGTTCATTTTTCTTTAATATGTAAATATATACTGTATAATATAGGGGTGGACATACCATAGTTTTAATGCTTCAACTTGTATAGTTTGTTCCCTGAAATTTCTTTGTGCATTTTTTGAATTCAATTGACCCATCATTATTATTGTTAATTTCAAACATTGTACTCGGCATGGTTGTACAAATTATCCTGAATAGTGATCAATAAAGTTAGCTTTTGGTAGTCCCAATATTGAGCTTTCCTTGTCCTTTTAAATACGGTCGTGTTGACCCATTCAGCTGACATAAAGAGGAATGTAACTAGGATGAACAGATTTTAGAATTTGTAATAAAAAAATGTTTTTGTATTGAAAATACAGTTTAAAAGTATGGGAACAAAATTAAAGAAAAACTATTGTGTAAGTCTAATTAATGCAGACCCAAACATTTTAAAGCCCAACACTCTAAAACCATAACTAACAGATAAAATGTTCTGATTCTAAAGTCATTAAATTAAATGTAGGAAACTGCATTGACGTAAACCACTTGTACAGCATAAATATATGTTGAATGTAGACTACTATTTCATTTGGACTTTCAAGTTAACAACAACAATTAAATATCTGTATTAACTTGAATGAATTCATTAAGTATAGTTTACACTTAAGTCTCCGTGAACTCACTTAAATTATGCAAACTACAAATGTGTATTCATATGTTTATTGAAATCCCAATTCCATTCAAATGTTCCTTATTAACAGTAAGCATCGAGCAACAGTAAACATCACATATCTAAACTTTTTGTGATCATTATTTTTTAAAATCCTTGTCCATAAATGACAGTGATAAAACTGTAGTATAATCTTAGGGGCCTCGTTTATAAAGCTTTTGTACACATGAAAACAGTCTCGAAATGTGTTTACACAACTTCCCACACAGACATCAGGATTTATAAAAGAAAATTTGATAAGGGAATGTTCATATATTTGCCGCAGCTCTGACTCATGCTCATGCAAACACAATATTTTGGAGAAACTGGGAAATGCAGCCAAACCAACTAAATGATGATTTACATGCGTAATAATAATTCATATCACTGAGCCGTTACTATAAAGTGGGTTGATGTGACAAACATGTTATACCTCAAATGTGACGAATACAGTGTGTAGACTGTATTTTAGTTCCCTTTTAAGAGGGGAAATGCTGCTTATCTGCACTGATGAATATTTTTGTTTTCTCATCACCTTATATCAGCTATCTGTTGTCCCTACTCAGGGAATTGGCCGAAAGGTCAGGAATATCTCAGTCAAATTTCACTCCATCATATCTACCATACTAGAAGCCATTAACCGACCAGTGAGGCACTACATCCAGTTTTTGTATGGTGTGAGTGTACATACAGCAAAAAATTTTTTTTTGCCAACATAAAAAGGCAATTTGCAGCAGTGTCCAGTTCTCCTAATATAATCAGAGAAATTGACTGCACTCATATTGCAATAAGGTTACACAGCAAGAATGAAACTGCTTTTGTTAGCTGTGAGCAGTTAACTTTCCACTAATACTCAAGTCATGTGTGAAGCCAGGATGTGGCTGACAAACTTCTTGACTCAGTGGCTTGGACCAACCAATTATTCATTTATAATATAGTAGTTTTGGCAGACGTGATGGTACAGTACATGATGAACGGTTTGCTGGTAAGGTTGCTAACAGAACCCTCGGTTTTCATAGGACCTGTGCTATTCTTTGTAATGGCATTCATGTCATAATGGCTATCCACTCAGATGCTGGCCCCTTATGCCTTTCCTGGACCACCAGAAGAAAGGTTTTATAATGCTGCACATAATCTTGCACACTCAGTTGTGGAACACAGCCAGATAATCTTGAATGCAGGTGGTACGATCTCAATGCTTCAAGTTGGAAGATGCTCTGCCACCTAATGAAGTTCTGCATCATTGTGATGGCATACAATGGGGGAAAAAAGTATCGAACACATCAACATTTTCATTTTTTTAAGTACATATATTTACAATAAGGCAATTTACATGAAATTCTCACCAGACATTGGTATTAACTCGAGAAATCCACAAATATACAGAATTCAAAACATTAATGGCCGAGTTTATGTATGAATATTTAACAAGGTATTTGTGATGTATAAAGGGTGAATTGTGTAGTAGTGTGTGTACACAAGGCTTTATAAATCAGATTTTTTTTTTGCTATACGCAAATTGCTAAGTTATTATCCACACTAAAAATAAGTTATGACAAGATTTTGTCTCCCATTGTGGTGCATGACCTTTCCTATTAGTAACATTCGATAATAGTTTGGGAACTGAAGGCACTAATTGTTGAAAGTGAGACTTTTTCACATTATTGCTTGATTTAAGATTTTATTTGACATATTTTGCACTTCATTATGTACCACAGGTCTTCAACTGGAGACATCTGTGGACTGCAGGCAGGCCAGTGTAGCACCTGCCCTCTCTGACTGTTAAGCCACACTATTGTAATATGCACTGAATGTGCAGTAAGCAAGGACATCCCTGAAAAGCACATTGTTGACATGGCAGAATATGATGTATTAAAATATGTATGTACCCTACATCATTAATGGTGACAACACAGATGTGCATGTTTACTATGATTTTAAATTTGATGTTGGTAACAAAGGGTGATTTTTATTCTCTTTGGTCTGGAGAACACAATGTCCTTCTTCTTCAAAAATAAGTTGAAAAGAATGGTTGTCAGGCCACCACACACACTTCCACTTTGCATCAATGTATGTGATATGTTAGCCGAAAGACGTCATTGTCACTGAATGTTGAAATGTGTATTTCTTCCGCTTTGCACAGTATGGTTTTAACTTCCTTTTGTAGCATCTGCAAAAAACTAACAACAGCTTTTCAAAGTACTCTCAAGGCCATGTGTTCGTTGTTCATTCATTACAAAAGGAATGCCATTTTTTGTGCAGTGCCATCTGAGGGGCTTGAAGATCATGGGCATGCAATATTGGTTTGCAAACTTGTCCTTTGTGTTTACCTATTTTTCTGGGTCTATGAATCTTTAAATGATGTTATGGAACATAGATTGTGAAATTCCTAAATTCTTCACAATTCTAAGTTGAGAAATGTTGTTACCAAACTGTTCAAATATTTGCTCAAGCAGTTTAGCGCAAAATAGTGAGCTTTGATCCACCCTTGCTTGTAAATGACAGCGCTTTTTGAGGATGTTCAGTTAATACCCAATTGTTCTGAGGTGTAAAATTTATGACGAAAGGCACTTTAACCTCTGAGGTTCTGTTTATATTGGTAGACAAGTTGATATTGGAAATGCCTAAACTGTTGATTTACACATAGCTTCCTGCAAAACGTACATATTCAACATTCACTCAGCATGTTCAAATACAAAGCAAGAATATTTCAACACTGGCAGAAGCTCACTTCCTCAACTGTGGTACCTTACTAGGTGCTACAAGCTACTCTGCACATGATGTGTCCCTGCCGGAATTAGTTTACATGTCAATCCATGCTCAAATTGCTTCCACTTAAAGTGCTATACTTCAGAATACCCTAGCAAAAGCTAGGAACCAATACTTCTGCAAATGGCTACCTTTGAAAGGGCTATACAATCTAATAGAAGCCAACTGCAGATTGCTACCTCTGTTAGTAAGTAACCTGAATAGTCATTGTCACTAAACAACAAGACAACTTCAGTACTCAAACAATTTCAATCATTACTTATGTATTTTTGAAGTAAAAAACTGGTGTAAATGTTGGAAATGAAAACCTACAACATGAATGATTCAAATCAGGGTCACATGGCAGGTTTTGTATCAGGTGACTGTAGTTTCAGTTGTTGCAGTCTTTGTTTTCTTAAACTAGGTGTAATGCTTGGGAGCAAATGGGTGGTTAGGTGGCAAACTCTGATAGTTGTCTTCTCTTTAGTAGTTGTGTCACTCTCCTCCTCATGCTTCCTTTAAAATCCTTTTCATTTTTAGTGTCATACTGGTTGCCTTATACAAGATATTGAATCAGTCAAAAAAAAAAAAAAGAATTAACTAACGAGGTCATCTGTATCTGCTTGCTATTTTAGTTTAAGAGCAATTATCCAAATAATTCTAAACTAAAAACACACTAAAATAAAACTCATCAATCAAATATTACGAGTCATATTTAGCATACTAAAAAAGCACAATTTTTCAACAGCATTACACCTGTCTTGAGTTTGTCACCTGTTACATCATCACTGTTTACCTGTGGAAAGTTCCAAACAAGATTTTCTGATGTATTTCACAGGTAAATAGGTGCCTGTCCCAAGTTTTGTGGAATGTGTTGCAGTTATTATGGAATTGGCTTTTATTTATAAATTTATTTTAATCTTATGAGGTAAAATATTATATATCTTTTACTTGTACTGTTTGTACTGTCACATAAATATGTGTAAAATTGCATTTACAAATCTCTGCTTTCTGTTTTATTTGAAATATATACATTTGCCCAACTTTTTTGGAAACAGAGTTGTAAATCATGAGAATATCACGTGTATGTTGGTACAGTGCATCCGGAAAGTATTCACAGCGCATCACTTTTTCCACATTTTGTTATGTTACAGCTTTATTCCAAAATGGATTAAATTAATTTTTTTCCTCAGAATTCTACACACAACACCCCATAATGACAACGTGAAATTTATTAAAAATAAAAAAACTGAGAATTCCCATGTTCATAAGTATTCACAGCCTTTGCTCAATACTTTGTCGATGCACCTTTGGCAGCAATTACAAACTCAAGTCTTTTTGAATACGATGCCACAAGCTTGGCACACCTATCCTGGGCCAGTTTCGCCCATTCCTCTTTGCAGCACCTCTCAAGCTCCATCAGGTTGGATGGGAAGCGTTGGTGCACAGCCATTTTAAGATCTCTCCAGAGATGTTCAATCGGATTCAAGTCTGGGCTCTGGCTGGGCCACTCAAGGACATTCACCGAGTTGTCCTGAAGCCACTCTTTTGATATCCTGGCTGTGTGCCTAGGGTCGTTGTCGATGCTGCCACCACCATGATTCACTGTAGGGATGGTATTGGCCTGGTGATGAGCAGTGCCTGGTTTCCTCCAAACGTGATGCCTGGCATTCACACCAAAGAGTTAAATCTTTGTCTCATCAGACCAGAGAATTTTGTTTCTCATGGTCTGAGAGTCCTTCAGGTGCCTTTTGGCAAACTCCAAGCGGGCTGCCATGTGCCTTTTACTAAGGAGTGGCTTCCGTCTGGCCACTCTACCATACAGGCCTGATTGGTTGATTGCTGCAGAGATGGTTGACCTTTTGGAAGGTTCTCCTCTCTCCACAAAGGACCTCTGGAAAAGTGACCATCGGTTTCTTGTTCACCTCCCAGACTAAGGCCCTTATCCCCTGATCACTCAGTTTAGATGGCCGGCCAGCTCTAGGAAGAGTCCTGGTGGTTTCAAACTTCTTCCACTTACGGATGATGTAGGCAACTGTGCTCATTGGGACCTTCCAAGCAGCAGAAATTTTTCTGTAACCTTCCCCAAATTTGTGCCTTGAGACAATCCTGTCTCGGAGGTCTACAGACAATTCCTTTGACTTCATGCTTGGTTTGTGCTCTGACATGAACTGTCAACTGTGGGACCTTCTATAGACAGGTGTGTGCCTTTCCAAATCATGTCCATTCAACTGAATTTACCACAGGTGGACTCCAATTAAGCTGCAGAAACATCTCAAGGATGATCAGGGGAAACAGGAGGCACCTGAGCTCAACTTTGAGCTTCATGGCAAAGGCTGTGAATACTTATGTACATGTGCTTTCTCAGTTTTTTTATTTTTGATAAATTTGCAAAAATCTCAAGTAAACTTTTTTCACGTTGTCATTATGGGGTGTTTTGTGTAGAATTCTGAGGAAAAAATTAATTTAATCCATTTTGGAATAAGGCTGTAACATAACAAAATGTGGAAAAAGTGATGCGCTGTGAATACTTTCCGGATGCACTGTATATGTGAATATTATATATATTTCATATTAATATATATACACACATACACACACACATATATACACCTGTATACACTGTATACACATAAATGTACATATATTGTGACCTGCAGGTGGCACATCAACTCCCCAAACACCTGACACAACAGACCCATGTTCCACCCATTTCCCACCAGCACCAAGCACCATATAGCCCACTTCTCTCCCTCTTCCTCACGATTCTGGCTCCCTGAATGCAGGCAGGAAGCTCCTTATATTCAGAATCCTGGAAGTACTATGGCCCAGGAGCACTTCCGGGTAAGGTGGGAACCCCATATAAAAGGGCTCAGCACTTCCTGCAGCCATCCCTGGCAGCAACCTTGGAACCCAATAGGGCTGAGCTGACAAATACCAATTCCCACACAGCCCTGTGGGAATCTGTGGCACCATTGCATGCCAGAAGGGCTGTCCAATAGCAGCTTGGAGGAGATAGCGCCCTTCACAGGCCAACTCCCCATGTCCTTTCATTAAGGAAGCATCCTGGCTGGGTAATAATCTCAGCCATTCCTACATATATACATATACAGTATACTGTCGGAGATGGCTGGGGTGGCGACCCGGCCGGGATGCCAGGGAGGACCGGAAGAGGGCTAGCGCCTTCCCCAGACCATATGGGGGCAACCGCCCTGGTTGCTTTGGGGACCACGGGTACAGAGCTTTGAAGCTGCCTTCTCAATTGTGTAATGCATTTATTGTTCAGCGCTCTTTGGAGCTCTTGCTTTTTGTCTGCATACTGCATTCACAGTCAGTTCATGTGAGCCACTCGGAGTACATGCATCAAAGGTTCTCAGCTGTGCTTGTGCTATCTCGTGTGATCTTGAGATGTCCACGGCTTTATTTAATGTTAGCTCAGACCCGGCACTTAAAAGTTTCTCTCGCACTTTTGCTGAGTTTGTGCCAAACACTATTCTATTCCTGACCATCTCATCTTCGTTTGCATAAGCACAGTCCTTCACCAACAATTTTAACTCCGTTACAAAGTGATCAAAAATCTTGTTTATACCTTGCGTCTTCTCACTAAACTTGTATCTCGCGAATATCGTATTCGTCTTAGGCATGACAAACACCTCGCAGCGGCAGCGTGTCTATTGAATTGCTGCTGACGGACAGCCTTATATGGGCAGGCACTCAATTACGTGGGAGGCGTGGGTATGGGAGATGCAACTCCGCCTCACATGGCGACCGAGATGCAGGCTATGGCCATATATATGTACGTAAGTAGGATTCAGTTATGACCGTTACGCGTAGAATTGTGAAATTAAACCTGCTTAACTTTTGTAAGTATGCTGTAAGGAATGAGCCTACCAAATTTCAGCCTTCTACCTACATGGGAAGTTGGAGAATTAGTGATGAGTCAGTCAGTCAGTCAGTCAGTGAGGGCTTTGCCTTTTATTAGTATAGATAAGATTGTAAACAAACATGTGTGGTGCTAAAACATCATGTCTACCTGTCTGTGTCCGGGCTGTTCCCAACAATACATACATACTAGCTGTCCCCTGCAGTTCCACCCACGTAGTAGTGAAACAGGACAAACTTTAAAAATCAATAAACAATCAGGTGTTGCTAGCTAAGCGGAGGCAAGGTACGCTCCAAAACGTGGCCTGAGGTAGACCAATTTGAACAGAGGCTGATGCGTGAGTGAGGAAGTCCCCAACCCCCTCCCCTTGGCCCACTACAAGTCTCTCGGATTCACGCAAATAAATCAGTACTAAAAGTGAACTATGACGCATAGTGCAATGAATCACAAAATCAACTGGAATGTTCAAGCAAATTCTAGAAAAAACCTGATCTAAATCCGTTAAGTAGTTTTCTCGTGAAAAGCAGACAGACAGATGTTTTATTTTTTTTATACACACACACACCCCCACAACCATCCCCACACCTATGAGTTCCACTGTACACGTCTGGTCCCAGGATTCAACAAAATACCCTTTTAACATCATTTAAAGCAAATATAGTTAATAAAAGATCCTTTATTACTGATCTAATTTCTCCAGAATCCACCTCCGAGGTTTCACAGTTGTAAAGTCATTAATATTATCCACAAAATTCACTGGACGCTCGTTGTGCCATTAAAATGGCCATGACCACATGATTTCAAATGCCTAAGATTCATATATGGTGACTGGGATGACCACTTAGTCACTTCATAAGTTTAAATCATTCATTGACCACTTGTGAATGGGGGGAGGGCAACGGTCATCATTAATATTCTGAAACTATCAGGACAGAAACAATTCTATTGTTTAATTAAATTTACTGTGTATTCATTTGTACCTAAGGGAATCCACAGACCTAAACCACACTTGAAATGTCTCTGACACCATAAGAAAGCTACAAGAAATCTTCATTGAGGACAATAAAACATTTGGACATGTACACTTCATTTAGTATGTAACACATATACATTTTACTTGTCTGTTTGTTGAGACCTAATGAAAATTCACTCATATGACCAGACTACTGTATATTTCCACGTTTTGTTTCTTTGCACCACTTTGCCCAAAAGAGTGATTTTTTGACTGTCATTTGAAGTTTATGCATGCTAGTTTAGCCATGGAACAACTCTCTGACGTTTTCAGTAGTCTATTAGTGATGTAATTGCTCTCTCCCACGTTACGTTCATATTTATATGATACTAGCAAAATACCTGCGCTTCTCAGCAGAGAAGTAGTATGTTAAAGAAGTAATGAAAAAGAAAAAGAAACATTTTGAAAATAATGTAACATGATTGTCAATGTAATTGTTTTGTCACTGTTATGAGTGGCACACACACACACATATATATATATATACACATACATACATACATACACACACATATATATACAGATCTACATATATATATACACACATATATATATACATATCCACATATATATACAGTATACACATATACTGTATATACATATCTACGTATATATATACATACATATATATATCTACATATATATACATATATATATATATATACTGTATATAGTAAAATCCCCGCGCTTAGCAGCGACGAAGAACTGCTTTTAAATTTTTATTAAGAAGAAAAGAACACCTTTTTAAACTGAGGGAAAATATACCAATAACTATCTGTTAAGGATCTCTTTGTATACCATGTTGTCAGTTCAGCACTCCGGTTGTAATATGACCAAGCTGTGCACTGAGATTACTTTTGAGAATGCAACATATAGTTGTCCAGGAGAAAAGCAATGTTGCCTCAAATCAATGGCAACCTTTTGTAGGGTCTGTCCCTGAGACTTATTAATTGTCATCGCAAAGCAGAGCCTTACTGGAAATTTGAGGCATTTGAATTGAAATGGGAGATCAGAGGGTATAACGGTGATGCGAGGAATACATTCAGAGTGTGGCGCTCTGCTGTTTTTTTGTGTAGCTGCCTTTACACAGCTTCTCCGCTGCTTTATAAATGAATGCCATATAAGGCCGTCATTTCTCCTTGCTTCGCGGTTCTGTACTGTTTTATTGTTCGTTTATTACGATTGTTATAGTTATTGTGTAGCTATTCGAGACTTACTTTACTGTTCAGGTACCCATTTCCTTTATTTAATCCGCGGCTTGTACGCTATTTTTTGTTTCTTTTATTATGATTATAGATATTTATTGATTCCCTTCTTTAGCTGACTGCCTGCTCATATAAGGCGCTCCGCTGGTTTTTTGTGAAGCAGCCTTTACACAACTTCTCAGCTGTTTTATAAACGAACGACATATGAGGCCATCCTTTTTCCTTGCTTTGCCAAGGAAGCTGACTTTTTATTTAATCCACGGGTTCTCCGCTGTTTTATTGTTCGTTTATTACAATTGTTATAGTTCTCTTTATATAGCACGTTGTCAGTTCAGCACTCTGGCTGCAATATGACGAAGCTGCGCGAGCTCACTCTTGAGAATGCAACATATAGTTGTCCAGGAGAAAAGCAATCTTGCCTGAAATCAATGGCAACCTTTTGTAGGGTCTGTCCCTGAGACTTCTTACTTCTCATCGCGAAGCAGAGCCTTACTGGAAATTGGAGGCATCTGAATTGAAATGGAAGATCAGAGGGTATAACGGGAATGTGAGGAATACATTGAGTGTGAAGAAACTCTACAGACAGCGTGTGTATTAACTTGTGGATTTTTCTGTATTTAGTGGTAGTGTGATGAAGTTGCTTCCGCAAGACCACGTTAGCTGTGGAGCTCAGCTCGGAGCATATTCTTTTCCCACCTTGTCAACTGTGTAATGCGTTTTTGAACAGGTTTAATGCATGGAAGTGATCACTCGTACTGCGTTCAGTTAGTTCACGTGAGCTGCTCTCTTGTGTGATGTTGCGATGTCCACAGCTTTATTTAATGTTAGCTAAGACCCGGCACTTAAAAGTTTCTCGCTGCACTCCGGTTGTAATATGACGAAGCTGCGCGAGCTCACCAGGAGAAAAGCAATCTTGCCTGAAATCATTGGCAACCTTTTGTAGGGTTTGTCCCTGAGACTTATTACTTGTCATCACGCAGCAGAGCCTTACTGGAAATTGGAGGCATCTGAATTGAAATGGGAGATCAGAGGTTATAACGGGGATGTGAGGAATACATTTGAGTGTGGAGAAACTCTAGAGACAGCGTGTGTATTAACTTGTGGATTTTTCTGTGAGTATTTGGTGGCAGCGTGACGAAGTTGCTTCCGCAAGACCGTGTTAGCTGTGGAGCTCAGTTCGGAGCATATTCTTTTCCTATCTTGTTAATTGTGTAATGAGTTTTTTGAACAGGTTTGATGCATGGAAGTGATCACTCGTACTGTGTTCAGTCAGTTCACGTGAGCTGCTCTCTTGTGTAATGTTGCGATGTCCACGGCTTTATTTAATGTTAGCTAAGACCCGGCACTTAAAAGTTTCTCGCTACAGCAATTTTAACTCCATTACAAAGTGATCCAAAGTCTCATTTATACCTTGTGTCTTCTCATTAAACTTGTATCTCGCGAATAAAATATTTGACGAAGGCATGACAAACGGAGTGAGTGAGTGAGTCACTGAGTGCTTTGCCTTTTATTAGTATAGATTCTTTGGTTTGTTTCTATTGTTTTGTTTCCCAGTTTTATGCATGGACGTTACAGCCTTGAAGTGTTTCTTTGTACAGCATAATGGCAATGAACTGAATTACCTATAATATCACCCTAACCCTTGCTCCTGGTGAAGCATCAACAAGTTGAGGAGTGTTTGCTAATGAAGCTCCTGGCAAAGAACCCCAATAATAAGCCCTGATGTGTGCTCTTAATGCCATGACAGGCAACATATTTTTTAATTACATTCTAATACATTATAATAAGCATGGTGGGATTCGAAACTCCTTATTTTAATGAGAAGGAGCCCCTGTTTTATTTACTCAAGTGTTTCTGTTATTTAGCCTGTTACCTATATTTCCTTACATAAGGCCCATTATCTCCCTAGCAGTAAAATTTGACATTTTCTTGGTTACTTTAGGTGTGCAAGCATGGACAAGCTGATGCATTTTAAATCCACTTTAGTAAATTGAAACAAAATTAAACCTGGAGTTTATAGTGGATGGGGAAGCACCTCTGGCCTATTCAGTAGTATTTTCTTCTTCTTCTTTTGGCTGCTCCCGTTAGGTGTCACCACAGCGGATCATGTTCTTCCATATCTTTCTGTCCTCTGCATGTCCTCTCTCACCACACCCATAAACCTTTGCTTAGGCCTTCCTCTTTTCCTTTTCCTTAGCAGCTCTATCCTTAGCATCCATCTCCCAGTATACCCAGCATCTCTCCTTTGCACATGTCCAAACCAATGCAATCTTGTCTCTCTGACTTTGTCTCCCAACCGTCCAACTTGAGCTGACCCTCTAATGTACTTATTTCTAATCCTATCCATCCTCGTCACACCCAGTGCAAATCTTAGCATCTTTAACTCTGCCACCTCCAACTCTGTCTCCTGCTTTCTGATCAGTGCCACCGTCTCCAACCCATATAACATAGCTGGTCTCACTACCATCCTGTTGCTGATACCCGTCTGTCACAAATTACTCCTGACACTCTTCTCCACCCATTCCACCCTGCCTGCACTCTCTTTTTCACTTCTCTTCCACAATCCCCATTACTCTGTACTGTTGATACCAAGTATTTAAACTCATCCACCTTTGCCATCTCTATTCCCTGCATCCTCACCATTCCACTGACCTCCCTCTCATTTACACACTTGTATTCTGTCTTGTTTCTACTGACCTTCATCCCTCTCCTCTCTAGAGCATATCTCCACCTCTCCAGGGTCTCCTTAACCTGCTCCCTACTATTGCTACAGATCACAATGTCATCAGCACACATCATAGTCCACGGGACTCCTGTCTAATCTCGTCTGTCAACCTGTCCATCACCATTGCAAATAAGAAAGGGCTCAGAGCCGATCCCTGATGTAATCCCACCTCCAACTTGAATGCATCCGTCACTCCTACCGCAGACCTCACCACTGTCACACTTCCCTCGTACATATCCTGTACAACTCTTACGTACTTCTCTGCCACTCCTGACTTCCTCATACAATACCACAGCTCCTCTCGAGGCACCCTGTCATATGCTTTCTCCAGGTCCACAAAGACGCAATGCAACTCCTTCTGGCCTTCTCTAAACTTCTCCATCAACATCCTCAGAGCAAACATTGCATCTGTGGTGCTCTTTCTTGGCATGAAACCATACTGCTGCTCACTAATCATCACCTCACATCTTAACCTAGCTTTCACTACTCTTTCCCATAACTTCATGCTGTGGCTCATCAATTTTATTCCCTGTAGTTACTGCAGTCCTGCACATCCACTTATTCTTAAATATCGCACCAGTACACTTCTTCTCCACTCCTCAGGCATCCTCTCACTTTCCAAGATTCCATTAAACAATCTGGTTAAAAACTCCACTGCCATCTCTCCTAAACACCTCCATGCTTCCATAGGTATGTCATCTGGACCAAGGGCCTTTCCATTTTACATTCTTCATAGCAGTCTTTACTTCCTCCTTGCTAATCCATTGCACTTCCTGATTTACTATCTCCACATCATCTTCTCTCTCTCATTCTCTTTATTCATCAGCCTCTCAAAGTACTCTTTCCATTTGCTCAACACACTCTCCTCGCTTGTGAGTACGTTTACATCTTTATCACCCTAACCTGCTGCACATCTTTCCCAGCTCGGTCCCTCTGTCTAGCCAATCGGTACAGGTCCTTTTCTCCCTCCTTAGTGTCCAACCTCTCATACAACTCATCATACGCCTTTTCTTTAGCCTTCGCCACCTCTCTCTTCACCTTGCCTTATCTCCTTGTACTTTGTCTACTTTCTGCATCTCTCTGACTATCCCACTTCTTCTTTGCCATCCTCTTCCTCTGTATACTCTCCTGTATTTCCTCATTCCACCACCAGGTTTCCTTTTCCTCCTTCCTCTTTCCAGATGTCACGCCAAGCACCCTTCTTGCTGTCACCCTTACTACATCTGCTGTAGTTTCCCAGCTGTCTGGTAACTCTTCACTGCCACCCAGTGCCTGTCTCACCTCCTCCCTAAACTCAACCTTGCAGTCTTCCTTTTCAACTTCCACCATTTGATCCTTGGCTCTGCCCTCACTCTCTTCCTCTTCTTGATCTCCAAAGTCATCCTACAGACCACCATCCTATGCTGCTTAACTACACTTTCCCCTGCCACCACTTTGCAGTCTTCAATCTCCTTCAGATTGACTCTTCTGCATAGGATGTAATCTACCTGTGTGCATCTTCCTCCACTCTTGTACATAACCCTATGTTCCTCCCTCTTCTTAAAATACGTATTCACCACAGCCATGTCCATCCTTTTGGCAAAATCCACTATCCTCTGACCTTCTTCATTCCTCTTCTTGACACCATACCTACCCATCACCTCCTCGTCTCCACTGTTCCCTTCACCAACATGCCCACTGAAATCGCTCCAATCACCACTTTCTGTCCCTTGGGTACACTGTTCATCACTTCATCCAAATCACTCCAAAAATCTTCTTTCTCACCCATCACACACCTAACTTGCGGTGCATATGCATTAACAACATTCATCATCACACCTCCAATTTCCAGCTTCATAATCATTACTCTGCCTGACACTCTTTTCACCTCCAAAACACTCTTGACATACTGTTCCTTCAGAATAACTCCTACCCCATTTCTCCTCCCATCCACACCATGATAGAACAATTTGAATCCACCTCCAATCCACCTGGCCTTATTCCCCTTCCATTTAGTCTCTTGCACGCACAATATATCAACCTTCCTTCTCTCCATCATATCTGCTAACTCTCACCCCTTACCAGTCATACTGCCAACATTCAAAGTTCCTACCCTTAATTCCACTCTCTTTACTTTCCTCCTCTCCTCTTGCCTCTGGACATGTCTCCCCCCTCTTCTTCTCCTTCTTCTTCAGCCAACAGTAGCCCAGTTTCCGCAAACACAATGTTGGCTAACATTGCTGGTGGCGGTTGTTGTTAACCCGGGGCTCGACCTATCTGGTATGGAAATTTGTATTGTTGTCCGCATATTGATTTGGCAAAATTTTACACCGGATGCCCTTCCTGACGTAACCCTCCCCATTTATCCGGGCTTGGGACCAGCACGAAGAAACACACTGGTTTGTGCATCCCCTGTGGCTGGATTCTCTGGCCTATTTAGTATCAGGATTGAATATTCTTGATTTAAGCTAAATGTGGTTAGAAAGCAATTGTGCCTAGAAGCCACTGGGTGGTGCTGCTTGACTAAGATCGCCACTGTCACTGCATGTGTCTGTATGGAAATGACTGAATTTAATTTAAAACAGATACTAGATAAAATAATCTATCCCTGCATTAATTTTCTGAGCAAACTTCCTCTAATACACAGTTGCTGGAGCTGTTCTGGGTGGTAATGGAATGACTGTGCTCAGGTCACAAACACACCAGCATTCATTGACATCCAACTACTGTAATTTATGTCAGCGAGCCTGATAGCATTGCATCATAGTCCATTACAGAAAACTGCATATTTTCGACTTTGTAGTAGCACTCTGTGAAGCTTTGAGTGTCAGGTTCAGGCCATGAAAAGCTAAATTAAATCAAGTTTTCATTCTACCCAATTTCATACTTAGGAGCTAGTTATTGCTGCTAATGGAACATACTTTTTATTGGCCTAATTTAAGTTCATTTCTTTGTTAAGATCCACAAAACTGGTCAACTGGCTAACTCAGCTTTATCAGTGGGTATTTATCATGAAATATTTAGCCACCAATTTTGTAAACCCACTCCTCCAATTCAATGACATTGACAACTGCAGCCTATTCTGACCTCATCTGTTTCAAAGATTGAAAGCAGCTATTGATGGAGTGCCAGCAGAGGGCATACTCACAGTGGGGTAGTTTATAGTTGTATGTTAACTTAACCAAACCCATACAGACACAGAGAGAGCCTACACATTGCATGTAGGGTGTGCACATATCTGGGATTCAAACCTAGGCCCCTGGAGCTGTGAGGTAGCCCCACTAATCACTACACCACCCATTATGAAATATTACCTTCAACAAAATACTTAGAAAAAGAAAACAGAGAAAAAGTGAAGATCTGACAAATGCTTCCAGAAAGCATGCAGTATTATAAATGTCTGATGTGGTAGAACAAATTAATTAGATTTACTAAAATAAACTGCATGTTTTCACTAACGGCAAGAAATGGTCTCTAATAAAGAAACTAACGGAAGCAAAAACCCACAGTCACTACAGCTCTTCAGTTAGTGACTTTGTGAGCCTGATATAGGAGCTATTAATGAAGATCCATCTTGTCCATTTTCCAAACTTACTTCCTCCACTTTTAGAGAGCGTCCAGGAGCACAACAAATTGTTTTGAGGGGGTATGTGAAATTTATTTTTGGGCCCCCATTCTGTATGTATTTTATAAACCAAAATATTCTTAGAAGTCAAAAACTATGTGCAGACATGGGCGCTGTCATAAACATGGGGTAGTGGTGGGGGTGGTGTAGGCAAAAAGAAATAGGCTACAACATAGACAGTAATCCAACAACAAAGTTATTATCATCAAACTGGCTTAGCATAGGAGACATAGACATGGCAATAAACTTAAATGATCAACACAACAGAAAGTCTGCAGCTCGCTAACTGCACTGCAAAAGGATGATTTAATTCAAAGTATAGACATTTCTTGAATAGGTTTACAGCAAAACTTACATCAAACCCCCACAAAATATTGTTCTCTGTTGTTCGTCTATAACTTGACTGATTACACTCTTCACTCCTAGCACACTAAAAAAGTTCTCCACAGACAGGATCCTTCTGTAAAAAAAGTCTTATTTTTGCAGTCCTGAAGAAATTTGGCTTTGGCGATAGATTTATTTCTTGGATTTGTCTCTTGTATACTTCCCCCCTAGCTTCTGTTTGTACCAATAGCATAAAATCTGAGTTTTTTCCTCTATCACGTGGCACACGTCAAGGATGTCCTCTCTCCCCCTTCCTTTTTGCTTTAGCTATAGAGCCACTTTTTAATAACTCTCAGGACTTCCTCTCTGTTTCAAGGCGTGACTTGTGGAAATATAGAACACAGGTTGGCCTTATATGCAGATGATTTACTTCTGTATCTCACAAACCCTAATAATTCCCCAACATATATTATGGCAATACTAAAAGATTTTGGCTTCTTCTCGGGATATAGACTTAATATTCAAAAGAGTGAATGCTTGCTTATAAATAAAGCTGCACAGCGGCTTAGACAGACTGACCTTCCTAAAGATGGTCTAATTTGCCGGTATCTCTATTGAGCAGGATTAATATAGTGAAAATGAATGTTTTACCAAATTTGTATACCTTTTCCAGTGCATACCTTTGTTTTTACCCAAATCTTTTTTAAATCTACTGATCAAATGATCTCTTCATTTATATGGAGAGGTAAGACTCTCAAAATTCGTAAGTCATTATTACAAAAGTGCCGATTCAGTGGAGGTCTATCTTTACCCAATTTGATGTTTTATTATTGGACAGCTAACATTCAAAAATACACGTATTGGCTAAAAGATCCTCAGGCATTTTGGTGTCAGCTAGAAGCTCAATCATGTTTCTCGACCTCCCTCCCCGCTCTATTATTTTCATCCCTCCCTGTATCCCTTACTCAATATACAGATAATCCTGTTGTACTTAACTCTCTCAAGATATGGCATCAATTTCAATGCCACTTCAAATCTGTTTCCGCTTCTGTTCCACTATGTAACAATCACCTTTATCCCCCTTCCCTTTTAGACTCTACGTTTAATTTATGGGATAAAAAGGGCATTAAATGTTTTTCCGATCTTTATAATGATAATATCTTTCTTAATTTTACGGATATGTCGTCTTTATATTGTCTGCCCTCATTTCATTTATTTCGTTATTTTCAAGTTAGACACTGTGCTTCCACTATTGTCCCTGAGTTTCCCATTCACCCACCTAAACAGTCTTGGGAAGACTTAGTCGAACTTTCTCCAAATAAGAAAGCTCTTACCTTGCAAATATATAATATTGTTCTTTCGATGGACAGTTACTCTGACAATAAAACTATTTTAAATTGGGAACAGGAGTTGGGTCTGGACTTCAGAGAAGGCTACTGGGATAGTGTAGTTAAGGGGATTCGTACTTCTTCATCTTGTGCAAGGCTTTCTCTTATTCAGTTTAAAGTAGTACATAGGCTACATTGGTCAAAGTCTAAACTATCTAAAATTTATCCTAATGTTCCTGACCTATGTGACTGATGTAACTCCTCTCCCTGCAATTTAAGCCACATGTTTTTTCTTTGCCCCAAAATCCAGTTATACTGGACCTCTTATTTTGATATTATTTCTCATGTTTTTGGAATCTGACTGGAACCTTGTCCTTTGATCGTTATATTTGGAGTTCCTGGAGATCCTGTTATGTCTCTTAATAGTACACAACTGGATGCAATCGCTTTCACTTCACTGTTAGCACAACGTAGAATATTATTGTCCTGGAAGGCTTCGCATCCCCCGACCATTGCCCTCTGGCTGAAGGATCTTATGTTCTTTTTAAAACTTGAAAAAATCAAGTTTAGACTGAGAGGGAGAGCTGATGGGTTTCTGAAGGTTTGGCAACCTTTTGTGTCTTATTTTAGATCCTTGGAAAAAATTGCACCTGATTGAACTTTATTTATTTATTTTCTATTTTACTTATTACTGCTAATTTGTTTTTAATTTTTATTTATTTATATATTTATTTTTTGTACTATCCTGTGTATTAGAGTTTTTTTTAGTTTTTTTTTTAAATTACTTTTTCGTTGTTTAATTATTTAATTATTCATTATATATTTTATTTATTTATCTTTTTTGCAGGCCCATGGGTGGGATATGGGGTTTAGGTATTATAGGTTTATTGTTCTCGTCTGATAGTCAACACTAATATGTTTGTCGATACCTTTGGCACTTATTATGTATTTGAAGAGATGTGTACGTATGTTGCTGTTAATTGGAAAACTGATAAATAAATGGGGAAAAAAAATTTGGATTGTGATATCAAATTATTTGCAGACATTGAGGAGGATCAGTAAACATGAATCATGAGAAAATATTTAAATTCAGTTTCATTGAACTGATTATAATAAGATAGTTATTTATTTCAGAGACTTTAATTTACAGCTTTATGATTTGTGGAGTTGCATGATAAGATTATAATTATGAAGTCAACTTCACCATCAACTACCATTTAAGTTGGTGAATTAAATACAGAACTACCCATAATAAAAATCTCTGCAAATAGTTCTAACAGGGCCATTTTTTCATTCATGTGATACAGACTTCATATTTTCTGAGAAGAGTGAAAGGAACAAATACAAACAAAAGAAAGTTTGTCAATACAGTATAGCCAAATTACTAGTTTTTTTTTAAATGTCACATCTGTTGCACTCAGACATTGCCATAATCAAATGTTCCCCTCAACATTCTGAAATTGTCAAACCAATTCTTGCTCATCTCTCGTGTCCTCAGGTTTCTATATACAGATATGACAAAGGTGATCCTACTCAAATCATCTTTAAGCACTTGCAAGCTGACAAATTTGCAGACGTACAGTAATACAAACAAACTGAAGTCAACATGTCAGCAATTAGCATATAGATGGTATTCTTTGTTATCTATTAGATTGTTTAACACTTAATTTTTATTCATTTTGTGGATTCAGGATAGATATTGATACATTGTCATATGGGATTTGAATCACTAGCAAAATTAATTTGAACAGACAAAAACAAAAAAAAATCGGATATGAGAAAAAAATCAGAATTGAGTCACTTATTACTGTGATCATAAATGTAGCTTAAGTAACTATTAGAAACACAGACTCAAACATAGCTCATATGGACTTTTCCACTCATTTTTATTATTGTGACTTTTCTCTAGATTGCTACAGGATTAGGGGACAGGGTGGGCACATGACTCTTATGCAATGCGTAATTTGCATATCATTGTAGGGCACATACTCGAATGAGGATAGTTAGTCCAACAGGTATGTTTTTATGGCTGTTGAGAGAAACCAACCTGCCCTAATAAATCCTACAAGATCCTAAAGAGTGTGAAAACTCTACAGTGACCAAGCCAGTATTTAAACATTGGCTTCTGGGCATAGTGTCACTGGGGGTGCTGTTATATGTGTCAGGGCCCAGGATAGAACTACTTTAATAGGCTCTTCCTTACCCTCAGGCTTACAACATATTGGCCACTTAAAACTTTCTTTCAATCACAATATTATCCATCCATTATCCAACCCGCTATATCCCACAGGGTCAAGGGGGTCTGCTGGAGCCAATCCCAGCCAACACAGGGCACAAGGCAGGAAACAAACTCCGGGCAGGGCACCAGCCCACTGCAGCGCAATATTATCAATGTATATATTTTTTGTACATTTTAAGCCAAATGCGAAAGATTATCAGCTCAAATTCTATAAGACTAGAACCCAAATCACTAATTTCCGAAGAACCTATCTATGAGCTAAAAGTCATTAATAAGATCTGGAAAATTCATTTTATGTGCTAGCAACCACTGGATGTGCAGGACTGCAAGAATGTTTAGTGTTTCTTGGTATATCTTTTAAGTGTAAGCAATTTTTATTTAAAATATCTCTTATCCCACAATGACTGGTAACACCCAAAAAATATGCAGTACAACACAAACTTGTGAGTAAAAGCTCTGAAGCTTCATTCCATGTATGGCATTGAGAAAATCAACAGATGTCAGCTCATCTTTAAAAGCAACAGAGTTTATCTTCTTCAGGTGCTTCAATTGACACTCAAAAGCATTTTCAAATCACTGGCTACTATTACTGATGGTTCTATTACAAACACAATTCATTTATACGCAGACCATCTTGGGCCACCACTATTCCCCCTACCATTAGCACCCCTGGGAATCAATAACCACAATTCACCATGCCACCTTGGGTAAAATCCTTCAATCCATCCATTTAAAAACCTGTTTTTTTATGTATATCCTGTCAGAATTGGGTGCAAGCCATTCCACACATCCAACAGTTAATCAAGGTAACTGCATATTTTAAAACTTTTGGGAAAACCATGAGAAAGCCCACATCAGAATGAGGAGTACATGCAAAATCTACATTAAGGTAAGGAAGCATGAGAAGGAACATAGGAAAAAAAGATGCAGTGTGGCCCTTTTATACATGGAGAAGATTTCTGTGAGACTACACAAGAGTTATAGAGTCACCAGAGCTTAAAAAGGTTAGAAGCTTTAAAACACTCAAATTAACACAATCACTAAAGTGAAATGATAAAGGGCACCTCTCCAAAAGCTCAAATGATAAAACTTTCAATTGCCTGGTGAAGGATCTAACTCAATCAGCAGCTGACATGTCCAGTGAAAGAAAGCTGCTCTTTTTGTTCCTCGTACCCATACCCTCGTGCCAGTTTCTTTAGGAGGTTTGTCCTTCTGTTCTGACCCATTTTGTGTCCTTTCTTGTGAAATGAAAGGCAAGCTTTTTGTGACACAGTAAACAAAGTAAATGAAGAAAAGACCAGTTCATTCCATCAGACTCCTGATTGCACATACTTTTAATATGGGTGACATTCACATGTGACTGGAGCAAATGAAGGAGCAAAGGCTCTTCTTGCAACAGAAAAAGTCTATTCATCCATTTTCTGAACAAATTATTTCCCATTAGAGCCTGATAACACAGCTTAATGGATGCCAATCAAACACAGGGTATACTCACCCAGACCTGGTCAGTTTTGAGTTACCAGCTAAACTAACAAGCATGTTTGTAGGCTGTGGGAAACAATTGAGTAACTGGAGAAAACCTACACTAACAAGGGGAGAACATGCCAACATTAAAAAGACTTTGATGAGTGTTCTGCCATCGTAAAGATGAGCAAAGAAAGGAGGGAAAGGACCAGGAAAAGAACGATAAAGAGTGCCCATAAAAAAACACTGCAGGAAAAAATTCATCAGTTTGTCAAAATACAAAAACAAAATAAACTTGATGTAAATGCTAGTATAAAGTCTTTTTAATTCACAAAGTTGAACAAAGAAGTAGCCAAAATTGTGACTACTGTAGTTATATCATTACCGTGATGATCCATTTGGATGCAACTTCCGAAGACATGCCCCCTATGAGGGTGAAGCCTTATTTTGGGTGAGAAAAAATAATATTGTTAAAAAAAACATATTTCAGACCAAATTCACTATAGCTTTAAAAGATCAAAATATACTTTAAAAGTTCAAAATTCACAAAAAAGCCCCATGAGAGAGAGGAAATATTAAACCTCTGGTTTGAAATGGCAAGTTCAAAACAACTCTTTATAAATAAGGAATTGATTACAAAAAAAGTAATCAAAGAAGCACAAAATTAGAAAATAATGGGGAAAAGGGAAAAAAGGGTACACAGAAAAAGGCAACAAAGTCTAAAACCTCAAACTATTATCAGAAAAATTATCAAAATTAAAAAAAACAACAGTAAAACAAAATAAACACAAGCCAGGGAAAAAACGATGACTGAATACGATAAAGGAGAACTTATTAAAAAAAAAAATCAAAAAACAAACAGCCTGTTAATGACCATCCCATTATAACACATATAATTAAAAGATAGGTTTGGTATTTTTCAAGTGAAAGTTATTTATTTACAGTCATGGTATATTTAGTTGAAAACGAGTCTTAAGTGAAGCATATGTTATAAATATGCTAGAAGCACCACAAGATGTTGCCTGGTTAAGTAATGTTAAGCTTTGGTTATTTTGCCTGATTGTCTGGCTTCAGTCTGTTCAGATGTTTTTTTTTTTTTGCTCTGAACCTGCAGGTGGCACTAGTGTGCAAACTGTAGCACACAAGGTGGGGAGTGGGGGAACCCACTGGGTCTATCTTCTCCATAGGGTCCTAGAGGGCCATTAAGCAAAATTCAGTCCAGATTGGTCAAAGGGTATAGGATTGTATAGGGAAGGCACAGACTTTATATTTTATATAAACTGATACGTACTTCATATTTGAATGCAATTTCATGTGGCAAACTAAGAGATCTGGAAACACCTGAGGGATATCCCGGGGAGGGGGTTGGGCATGGTACTTTCTTGGGGTGTTCCTGACCCTTAAATTACTTTCACAAGTTGCTATGGAAATAGTCCCAGCCTGAGCTAGGTGAGCTTGGATTAAGGATGTGACCGGGACAAGGACACTACTTACTAACGAAGTAGTGTGGCCAGTATAAGCTGAAAAAATAATGGTTTGGGAAGTTATTGTCCCAAACATATGTAATGTCAGGCCTGGGGAGAGTTAGTTTTCTTTCTGTCTACTTAGTTGTTACTTGGTGTTCTCCCACTTTTTATCCCTTAATAGTGTGTTTATCTTGTATAATAAAATCCATTTACGGTAAGGAATTTGTTTTCAGAATGTAAGTTCCAATTGAAAATAGCTTATAAAGGTGCCCATCACAGTATTTAAGAAGTGGAAGTTCAAAGTTCACTACCAATCTAAATTTTCAAAATTGTATAGTGGACTTCAGCACCTTCAAGGTAGTGAAGGCCACTATGGCCTGACCGGACACCTTATCATAATGCTCTTCAGTACCTGGATATGGAAGGTGAGGGCAGGGTGAATGAATGACCAAAAGCCCCTTCAACAGGGCCAGACAATGAAACTCTAAAGCCAAGCTTGACCTGATTAAAGGGTAGAGCATAATAAATAACTAAAATGCACACATTTTCAAAAATCAAGACTGAAGTTCACTTTGTACAACAAACATCTCTTCATCCTTGCTTTATTCCTTAAACCTCTAAAACAAGAGCCCATTTGAAGCATTTGCAGTCCTGCTTTACTAGACAGACACTCAAGATTCTGAACTGCCGCCCCCCCCACCGCCAACCCCCTCCACTGTCTTCCCAGAAGCTATTTTGGGAAACTCCGCGACAGGGTTGTAACCATTTTCAGTCAATGGAGCCACAGAGGAAGCCCTTCTCATGTCCACCCCTGATAAGAAGATGGTCATGACCTGCTCTGCCCCACCCGGTCCCTTTCTATGTCTTTTGCTGCCTAGACTAGTCATCACATTTCCCTAAGGATTCTGAGTATTTTGTTCTTTAGTTTGAGATCATGTGAGTGTACAAGGTAAAAGGCACTATATATGGTATATCTTCAAGGCAATCCTGGTTTCTGAAAAAGAAAAAGAAAAAGCCAGATACAGTTTGAATGAATTTTGCAAGCATTTATTAAGAAGAATGTGGGGTTTTGAATCAGGATTTTCTGTCATCGGCACCCTGGCCTAGGCCTATACATATATAGTGCATGCCTCACCAACACACAAAATATCACATCTAACACAAGAAAGATGAAATCTTCAGGCCAATGAAACATTTTTTCAACCACTAATAAAGAAGTGGAAAAAAACAAAAAGAAAACTGAAATTTGTAATTGAATTTGCTTCCAATTCGTTCATTGACTTAATTTGAAATTAAAACTCTGCTAAGTTGGTTTGCTGATGAGGACTTTCTTAGGAGTTTTAAAGGCTTATAGCAGCTGGCAGGCATTTGTGAACCAGCAATTTGCAGGATGCACTTTTGGGCTGATTACACAACCCTAGCTGCTGTTACTTAAGAAGGCGTTACGAGTTGGCCCCTTGGCAGTAAAGCTAGCTGGCTTTCCAAAAATATCTCTTCCCCGAAAGCCGTGTCATTTGCCATGTTACTAACTTTTTTATCCTTGCTTCCAGTATTTTAATACATGGCAGGGCTGATGTGGGTGGCACAGTGGTTAGAGATTCTGGCTCACAGCTTCAAAGCCCCATGTTCTAATCCTATCTCTGTCAGTCTGTGTGGAGCTTAGTTGTTGCCCACACAACACAAAACAATTGATCACATTAGTTTTCAACCGCTTTAATGTGATACATCTAAATCATGACTGCTGCAGCTAGTTTGTTTTAGAAGTTCCATAATTAGTTCATTGGAGATCACCTATCTGTAGTCAATATGTGGCAAGTCAGTATGGTAGCATAACTTACATAGTGAAGACAAAAGAACACTTTAAGAAACTGTGAAAAAGGGGATTGAAAAACACTAGTCGGGGGGGTAGGGTGTATTTAAGCAAGAAAATATCCAAATCACATAATAACCATTGGAGTTCATTGAAATCAACAATTAAGAAATACAAAATTTGAGTATGGCAGGGCTGTAAATCTGTTTACAGCAGACAATCCACAAATACTGACGATTGTGCAAGAAGAAGACTAGTGAATGAGATCACCAAGAGACCTATGATAACTATGAGAAGGAGTTACAAGTTACTGTGGATGAGACTGGAGAGACTGTGCAAACAACTGTGCCTGGGTGCTTCATCAGAGAGTGGCAAAAAAGCCACTGTTAATAAAACACACATACTCTACCATCTTTGCTAGATTTTGCCAGAAGGCACATGGGAGAGTTTCAAGGCAGAGGAGCTTTTTGACCATCAAACTAAATGCCATGTTTGGCATATGCAAAATACTGCACTTTATCAAAACACACCATCTTAATCATGAAGTCTGGTGATGGGAGCATCATGCTGTTGGGATACCTTTTTGCAGCATGTGATGGAAAGCTCTTCCAGGGATGGTGAATGCAGCAAAATACAGGACAATCCTGCAGGAAGTCCTGATGTTGTCTGTAAGAAACTTGTGCCTTGGGGGACAATAACCTCAAGCATTAAGCCAAAGCTACATGAGAATGGCTTAAGAAATAACATTAATGTCCTGAGGTTGTGGAGTCAGAGTCCACATCTCAATCCAACAAAGAAATTAAGACTGTACTTAAAAAAAGCTCTTCACTCAGATCCACATGCAAACAGACAGATCTTGAGCAGTTTTGTAAAGACAAATGGGAGGAACTGCAGTGTCCAGATGTACAAAGCTGACAGAGGCTTGAGCACACAGACTCGAGGATTTCATGGGTGCATCTATGAAATACTTAGAGTGAGAGAATATTATGCAATCGATTATTTTGTGTTTCAGATTTGTAATTAATTTAGATCACTTTTCACAGATCCGTTTTCACTTTGACATTAAAGAGTCTTTTTTGTTGATTCGTGTTAGAAAAGCCAAATTAAATCCATTGTGATTCTATGTTGTTTCAGAACAAAATGTGAACAATCCTAGAGGTTTAATTCTTTTTAAAGAGACTATACAGTATGTGTGTGTTGTTGTGCCCTATAAAAGTGTTTCTCCCTGCCCTCTAGGCTCCAGCTCCCCATAACTATCTACTCGGGTATGACACATTTTTCCACTGACTTTGAGATCTGCAAAATCTGTTGAACTGTTCAGTTGACAACTTGGAATGCATTTGTTCAGATTGCCATTTGGGTAGCGCTGTCATCTGAGGGTGTTTTTTGTATTGTCACTGCTCTGTATTTTGTTTTAAAATTTCATTTTGTTCAATGTTTTATTGTTCAATGCTTTGTGACTTTTGTTTGTGATATGCGCTTTATAAATAAACTTTTATATACTTACTTTACTTACTTATTAGATACAAACAGGATTAAAAAATTAATGAATAAGCTAACCAAAATGCCCCATTTGCAGTAAACCAAAAGGTCAAATATTACATAGCACATTTTTTGAGGAGTACAAGATGACACTCAAATTAATAGAACAAAATAAGTAATCACTACCAGTACAGTATAGACAACAGGGTGTCAGTCAGCTGCAATTCTCTGTCTTCTTAAATTAAAGCACATGAATACAGAAAATCATCTGGGGTGCAGGATGCCTTCTGTGGACAGGGTCAGTATATAGAGGGTCTTGACCTAATGAATCTTCATTTGACCCTATCTCTGACCAACACATACACATACAAAAATACATTTAAATAACTTCAATCAAGAAAGCACGTACCAAGCTGTCCGCTGACTTAACATTTTGGCATTGTGATCGGTTTCCTGCCTCTGGGTGACTGCCACTTCAAATTACAGGGAAAGCCCAAATTGGATCATGTGTGCAAAAGTTCAGGGTGTCTGGATTGTATTGTTCAGTTGACAATAGTGGGACAGACTGGAGCCAAACCAGTTCAGAGAGAATAATGTGGTCTGGCGGGGCCTCCTTGAAGGTTTTGCACGTGGGCACATGCAGACATGTGCTTATCTCTTTCTAATCAGCAATTGGCATATAAAGTCCATTGTTTCTAGTGTTTACTCCTGAAGGCTCGAAGATGAAAGCTAGAAAACACACACACAATTAAATTATAGCTCCTTAAGGAAAAAATTAGAGTCGGAAATTCTTGGAGCAGGCAATGTGGGGAGGCACTGCATTCTTTTTGTGGTTTGGTGGTCCACCCTGGGCTGTTGGCTTATCATACATCACTTTTTCTAATTCTTTGACATCAGAACAAAGAAAAGAGCATTTTAAGATTCCCGCAAAATTTTGCTGACTTTTGGATGTGCCTCACATTCTTTTGGGGAGACATTCTGTAACCTTGCACACCCTTAGTTCATCAGATGGTCATCTACTTGACCTACATGTTATATTAGCCCTCTTGAGGAATCTCATAATAAAACTCTTTTAAATATCTAGTACAATGTGTAGAAACTCAAGTATTGTTTAGTTCAATATAGTATAAAGGATGATATATATGACCCAGTGTACGGTGATTTTAGAGGGTATTTCGTCTTCTAACCACTGTGATAATCCTATACCAATATGTCTACAAGTACACACTGCACACAATTGAACATTCACAATCCAGAATTCTCTACATCAGTAGACTATATGTGTGTGTGAAACTATTGTAAATGAGTTGATGCAAACAAAAAGGAAGAGTTAGGGCACTAAGGTGATCCACATTTAATGACCAGTTGGAAAAATAAACTGTGAAATAAACAGCACTTTAATTAGGACATTGTTCTAGACATAAAGATGGCCACTGGTCACTTTGACAAGAGCTGTTCACGTTTCCATGAAATATTTGAAAAACCAATATGGATGCGTCCAGGAAAACCTTTATTGTGCTTGCTCCATCCATATAAACAACAAATGATAATAAAGTATTATGTGGTATTTTGTATATCCTAACACCGTAGCGATATGTCCACCGATAGAAGTTGGACAGTACTTTGTGTATGACAGATAATAAGATAATAATACAGAAGTGCTAATAAACAACATAATACTGCTGCTTTCATTTAGGATTGTAGTGTATGCCGCCATTTTGGATTGATGTCATTCTCAATTAGACAAACTTGGACTTGACAGACCAGCACTGAGTTTCTCAGTTGGAGATACGACTTAAAGGACATTCCAGTTGAAAATTCCAATTAGGAGCTCAGAAATTCCAACTTCCCACTTCAAATGGAATGCAGCACAAGTCCTCCTCCAAATCCCCACATCCAGGTGTGCCAAGCTGGTTGCAACAAACCCATGAAGGTTCCAGGCTGCAATTGCTGCCAAACGAGCTTCAAGGAAGTACAGAATGGAGGGTCAGAATACTTGTGTTATTGTGATACTTCAGATTTAAATTTTTTTAATAAATGTACAAAAATCAATGAAATCCTATTTTCTCTTTGTCATTCTGGGATACTGAGTGTTATTTGATGAGGGAAAAAATTAATTTAAATTATTTAGCGCAGGACTGCAACATAACAATGTGTAAAAAGTGATTGTGTCTGAAGGCATTGTAACATATACAGTACACTGGCTGCTTTATTGGAAAAATTCCATGTTGCCTCCACGCAATGATCAAGTCTGTACAGCATTTTTGTCCACACATTAATGTTGTACATCTCTCTGCCAAATTAAGATCTGGCTGTGCTATATGTTGAAGTAAACTGTGTTGTTCATGGAGCCAGCATGAAATTATATGTGTTTAATGACGTTACGCATTATCATGCTGGAAGTATTCACAAAGGGTTGATTGTGTCCATAAAGATTTTGCATCCATATGATACTCACTTGGTATTAAATAGTTCAAAGTAAGTCAAGAACACATTTACCACACTATTACACTAATGCTATCAGCTGGTACCTTTGACACAAGGCAGGATGTATGCATAGATACACAGTTGAAATTCTAATTTCAGACCCTGCAATCTGCATGCTGCAACAATAATTGAATTTTATTCTTCCCTGAAACATTCCTTGCAATCTGTGATGATGTCATTTTGTGGCAGACGAGCTAATTTCAGCCTCATCTTTCTACTGTATACGTAGCAATCATGAATGCAATTTGGTGATCTCCCATCCTGTAGCCTGTCCTTTTCAAGGTCTACGGCTTTGTGCATTCAGAGATGCCCATCTGCTCCCATTGTTGTAAAGAGTTTTTATTTGAGTATTTGTGGCCTTTCTCTTGAACAAGTCAGATCATCCTCCTCTAACCTATCTCATTAACAAATTGTTTTTTGTTCCTGATAGCTACTTAGTGGATGTTATTTTTTCATTTATCACAAAATGTCTTGTATTTAAAAATTTTTCTTTAACCTGTAGTGTGCTAAATCATAAGGAGGGCAGCTGTTTCAGAGAGGTTTTGTTGTGTTACAGCCAGGATTTTTTTTTCCCATGGATTGAATTTATTTTTTGTTTTATTATTGTTTTTGTTAATTTTGACTTATTACTTTTCACATGTTACGTTATATTTTGTCAATTGCACTTATCATTTGTTATTTGAGTTTTATCACTTTTAAATTTGCTGCCATTCCATTATGTGTGGAGCTCTATGAGGAAGGTCTACCCTGTTGTCATGGCTGAAGGGTCTACCTTCTGGCTTTATATACTCTGTCAAAAGCAAGCCTCAGCAGTGGTTTATTGAATTGTAAGGTGTTTATCATAATCATTACTATTTTGTTTTGACTTTTTGTTTTTTTTTGCTTCTGCCTATGAATTCTGCAATTTGAATAGTGTTTTGGGACTTGTTAACTTTGGAATTGTTTGTGGGACAACTCTTTACTTCTTTTTTGAGCATTTTTTTCTTATACTGTACTTGCTTAGTTTTTGTGCTTTTAAAATAAATATCTTCTTTTATCAAGGTTCTTGTTGCCTTTTTGATTAAAAGCCACAGTTTTTATGCTTCTCCACCTTTACAGGCATTTTATTAAACCTGTGACATTATTTTAACTTTTAAAGCAAGCTCCCCATTTATATGCCTGTGTAAGTCAAAGGCTGAAGGTAACTATCAGGGGACTGGCTGGCTTGGGTGAGTCTGTTTTGGTAAGGTGACCAGAAATTTTTGGGCCAATCCGGGGACATGGGGTAGACTACTCCCCTCGTTTTCCATGATTGAAGTTCTCCCATCACTACCGATGGAAAACTTTTGAGTCGCACACGCTGCAGATCACAACAGAATCATCCGGGGTTGGACACAAATCCGAAAATTCACACTGAAGCCCATCATTGAACTGACATTTCCTTTTAGCACTCATGTTGAATCCATCCATCCATCCATTTTCTAACCCGCTGAATCTGAACACAGGGTCACAGGGGTCTGCCGGAGCCAATCCCAGCCAACACAGGGCACAAGGCAGGAACCAATCCTGGGCAGGGTGCCAACCCACCACAGGACACACACAAACACACTCACACAGCAAGCACACACTAGGGCCAATTTAGAATCGTCAATCCACCTAAACTAACCTGGATCACCGCGCCAAAATGCAGAAACAACAGGTGGAAGAAAAGAGCTGCCACGCTGCTCTCGCATCCAGAAGCAAGCCACATGCAAACACAGCCACAGGCTGAGGCAGAGCACGGCGTGCCTCTTTTAGAATCTACAGATCACGAGTAGGGACTCTAAACACTAAAGAGTACAAAACAAAAGCTTATCATGTGATTTCTCACCAAAGTTGCAGGATGAGGTAAAGCATAACCTCAGTCAAAACACCACGCACGCGCGCCGAGTTCAAATTATCATAGTGATGAGATACATTCAAAAAAGTGAACCAGCTGAAACCGGGGACGAAATCTTAAACTGGGGACAAAACGGGGACATGTTTCTGAGCGGGGACAGTTGTTCGAAAAAGGGGACTGTCCCCGGAAAACAGGGATGGATGGTCACCTTAGTTTTGGGTATCCATTGAAGGACCTAGCTGTCATATATTCCCATCCAAGTTTGCTGAGAATGCCTGTGTTAGTATGCAATTCATTTGGTGTAAATTAACGTCCTAGCTTTAGAACTCTGCTTTTGTTTTTAGTACATTGGTTTTTGGAAAGCAATTTAAACTTGGCAAATGATTGGCTTGACTTTGGCTCTGATTTTGGCTTGTATTCTGACTATGCCTCATCTCCTGATCCTTATCATTTAAAAAAAACATTTTTGCTCTAGGTTAATACAGTCTGCAAGCAGAAGAAAGGGTAATTTCTTTAATACAGAAAAGTATATGTGAAGCATTACAGAATACTTTTTGCCCAGTGATTAATTAACATAGAACTTTTATCAGATATTAAATAGTGCATAGTGTTTAGCATAATTTGTTTATGAATGAGACTCTAATAACTTATTGATATAATACTATTTTAATGGTTGACATCAGTAGTTCTCAAGTTATTTGAAGCAAGTACTGCCTTTGACCAATACAAAGTATCAAAGTACCACTTCACAGAAATTTCAACAACCAACATGGGTATGAAGAAAAGTGCACACCTCCATAAGCAACAATCTCTTATCATGACAAACTAAAAAGATACAATACATGTACATGAAGTTCTCTGACCAGAGATAGAATCATGTCTCCAAAAAAACACCTGATTCTGATAAAAATAGAGACCGGCATTAAGCTTTACCCTCATACAGAACACACAAATGATAAGAGCGCTGCACCTTTGATAAAATGGTAGGATATTCACTTCCTCTTTTGGGTCCAGAAGTTTAACAGTGACAGTCATTTCAATTCTGTCATCAAAGTTTCATTAGATGATAACTCACACAACTCCTCTATTCAGTACAGTTCAGATTGCCTGGTATTCACATGACATCAACTGTGATGGTGTTCATAATCCTCTTTGGTGTGGGGCCTCAAGCGGAGAATATTGTGAGGACTGTTGTTCCAGTTAAAAGAAATACATACAAATTGTATCTTGAGCAGCAGTAAGAAGTGTTATTCTGTATGTGTGCAGAAAATTCCCCAAAAATAAAAAAATACGGAGATATTGCTTGTCTTGACAAAATTAGCATTTTTTTTCTTTGCAGTGTCCTTGTCATATATGCTAAAAATGGTTCAAGAGCAAAATTTAGTGCCCATATTTAGTTCATTCAAATGTGAAAATACATCAGCCAGATAGGGTATGTTTGCTAGTCATATACAAGCATCAAATAGATTTGCCAGGTGAAACTGATATTCATGGAAAATATTTGTATGTTAACTTCTTGTAAATACCTCACATCTGTATATTGCAAAAACTGCCATGTGTTCATTGCCCCCTTATTACACAGCATACCAAACACTCCTGAATTTATTAATCAAGGCTTAGTAAATGTCACAACTTCAACAGCAGATTCTAGCACAGATTTGAAACCCTTGGGCATTTCCTTGACATACTGCAAGTGAGTTCATTTCATATCTGGGGCAACCTAAAACTACAACTGCTCAAACTAAGATTCGTGTTTTCAGGAGAGGCCATTCTGTATCATTAACACATTCAAAATTAGAAATGCTCTCCTGTAGTTTTTGATGGTAATAGCTTACAGAACAAAAAGTCCTCATAGCTAACTCAAATTTAACATAAACAAGCAAACTGGCCAAATCTGCAGTCTCATCTAGGGCTAGTGAAAAGCATCTGCTCATTTTAATGTGCTGTGTCAGTGTACTTCTGACATCATCTGGCCCTATCATTTTTTCTGTGTGTGACTGTGTCATTCAAAAGGGGCCCCAGGCCTAGCTGTTTATCATCTTTTTCTCTGCACAATATGACAAAGTTCCTGAACAGTAATGTGTGGTTATACTGCCTTATCCACAAGCAAACGCAATAAGATGCTTCCTGACCTTTGGAAACTGGAGTAGCACTGCTCTCTAGGGTGTACATTTGCTGCTTCACGTTTTGAGTTTTTTCACACGAAAATCGATTGACCCGTCCTTTGGTAACGTGACATGTTTTTATTGTCAAATGCCATCTCAGACATGCTGCCTTCATGTAATTTCACAGCACATGGCATGCTATGGCCTCAAGGGTTTTCTTATTAAGTGAAATAAATTGACAGATTTAAGTATGGGGTTGAATATCAACTATAACTTCAGTCAAATAATGTTGGCATACAAATTGCAATTTAATGCAGAACTTGTTAAAGACAAGGATAACATTTTGTGAGGCTCTTATCTATACAGTATATATGCAATGCCTATAAAATGTACTCACCTCTTGGACGTTTCCCCATTTTATTGTTATTTAACATTTAATCCCAGTGGATTTCATTTGGGTTTTTTCACAGTGATCAATATAAAAATACTTTAATATTAAAGTGAAAACAGATCTCTAAAAATTAATTGCAAAAACCTGCAGCCACAGTGATACCGCAAAACTAAACTTGGGAACCCCTGCTCTAAAGGAAATCCATTTACATTAAATTATAAGCTGTATGGATATACAGTATGTTTGTTCACTAATCACATTAAAAAGGCTGAACTGATTTTCACAAAATTTTGCATGTGCCATTTCGATTAGTCGAGATTAAAATATTTGGTATATTATAATGGGAGGGTGTCAGCCCAAAAATCAGTGCCGACACAGAGTCTTCAATTCCCATCAGGCAGAAGAAGTACATTATGGCTGATGGAAGATTTCGTCATCAGCACAAAAAAAAAAAAAAAACTTTCTACAGGCCAAAGCAAGATCTTAAAGGCCAAAGGGTTTCTTTGACTTGCTGGATTACGTGGGTTACATTTAGCTATGTTGAATATCTAAAAGAAAGTTCCTCTGCAATTATACCGGCAATGCCAGGTACTTGGTCTAATAAATAATAAATATGCACAGTAACAAGTATTAGCAAGTAATGTATAATGAAATTATAATTTAAAAGGAGCCAAGCAATATTCTTTGCCATTTACTGTAAGCAATATCAAAAAAGCAATTTATAAAGTAACTATCTTACAAATCAAAAAGAGGTAGAACTTCAGCACCTTTCACTGTGAACATTATCAGAAGATATTTTTTATACAAAATTAACTGTATTGCAGTTTTAAAAAGAGACAAATAATAATAACCTGCAGTGCATCTCACAGACCATGCCTTCCCAAATAAGTTAAAGTGGCTTTTTACTCCACATATCCTGGTTGTACTGAATTGCTAAAACAAACAGCTTTAACCCTGCAGCCATCCTGTTTTCCGGTGCTAAACCAATCCTGCATTCAAGTGCTGATCATTCTCACTGCAGCTGCTAAAATTCCCTTGAGAACACCTCCCAAGTTTTGTTTTAACAATTACATTTTAAAACATAGTAAGTCAGGCATTTGTACTTAAAAGCCACATCTTATGTATGTGAAATATTCAAACACATATTACGTATATGCATGTTTTAGAATGATTAGTATTAATGCGGAATGCACTTTAATAATTGAATCTCACATGCCATAATAATGGGCAACAAAAATGTTATTTTTATATAAACTTATTTTGTTATTAAAAACACACACACAGGACTAAGAAGATTAATTCCAAAACACAAAATATTTAAAAGATAAAAGCAAAACCTACCTGTCTCAATGAGCTTAAATGCATAGGGTCTCATTTTTAATTATCAGGAGGGTTGCCTCATCCTCATGCTCACTGCCAATAAAGTACCTCAAGCATCACTACACTCTCCCATTCATCCGTCCATGCATTTCTAAACTCCATCAAACCAGGATGGGGCTTCAGTACAATTATGGGGCCTATCAGAGTCAAAAATTAACTTTCAAGTCGATGGGAGAAAAATCAGAGTACCATAAGGAAAAACTCAACATAGAGAGTGACCAGTCAGGGATTTTGAAACCAATACTCTGCAGTTGTTTGACACCCACTGCACACCCAGCCTACCTGGAAAGGGGTCTCACTTTGAATTGCCTTGCCCAAGGTTTCTTCCTTTTTTTTATCCCTACTAGGGCTATTTGTTTGGAGTTTTTCCTTGTCTTCTAGAGAGTCAAGGCTGGGGTGCTGTCAAGAGGCCTGTTAAAGTCCATTGCAGCACTTCTTGTGTGATTTTGGACTATACAAAAATAAATTGTATTGTATTGTGTATTGTATTGTAAGACAGATAACAGATACATCTGCCTTCAAATTAAGCACTTTTATGGGGGAAAGATAATTATGAAAAATTGCTAATGTCATTATAGAAAGCAATGCCACTCCTAGTCACAATTGTGCCCATTGACTTTATTTCCCATGATATCGGTATTGGCTTGCTTGTAACCAGAGAATGACATTATAGAAACTCTAGTGGCATGACAACAACGAATGACACTGCCATAACACAAGCAAAATACGGTATTAACTAAACAGTAACTCTTGCTGCCATGCAATAGACCAACAAAACCATCAGATCCTGAATTCTAGGAAAAGGATTTGGCCTCCCGTGACAGATGTGTCAAAAGAAGTCCTGCTAGCAGTGTCTAAGCTCCAGAGGTACTGTATATTAGAATCCACAGATAAAAGTTCCAATCCCTTACATTTTACAAAAAGCTTGGTGCAGTGTAAGTAAGAAGTCCTCCCTATGTCACTATGTATTACTGTTTCATATGGAGTGATAAAGGCTAGACAGATCCAGACTCTTACTGCTCCCATTCTTCTTGGTGTTTCAGACCTGGTCTGATTTTTACTATTGCTGCAAGGAGCGGTGTATTTCTTGTTTAGAGCAGAATTCCACGGCACAGTTATCTACCTGGAAATTAACAAGAAGTTTATGACAAGTAGTGTCATGTCAAACTGTACCAAACCCCCTATTTAGACTCCTAAATCGATACCTAATATAACCCATCTGTACTTAAAACGCACTTTGAAATGGAGGTCAGGTTTTCCAGAGCGCACAACTCAGCCTGAAGCTCAAGATCAAAATATTTACTTGTGAAGGTAGAATCAACACACAGCTCTTTACACAATGCGGACTCATCCAAAGGTCATCACGACAAAATGTTCATTTACTTAAGTGACTCTTGACCGCATGTCATGCATTTATTGGTTTTTAGACGTTCAACTTAATATATCTAGTCAAATGCTAGGCTAAATAATTATCTGTGTCCTTTTCAAGGGCAAATGGTGCTCTCAAACTAAAGCATGTCTGAGAAGCCACTAATTCGTTGCTCTTGTGCTTTAGGCACATAAAATGAGGTTAAGATATGACTGATTCATACAGGAAGAGATATTCAAAGGCAAGGGATATTTTTTTTCATTGCGTTTTATGCCAATCACATTTTCTGATTTGGACAACGAAACTCATCAGCTATTTGTCTCTACTTCCTTTACCATATACTTTGGCTACAAAAAGTTTTTATTCCCATGGACGTTCCAGCTTTATTGTATTAGAAAATATTTTTTGTTCATCTCTGTGCATGTTATCAAATCAAAGCTGTAGTCACATCAGGATGATGCATGACAGTGTGACTAATAAGCACACATATAAACAATAAACGTGATTCACATAACACACAAGCAATACAAAGTTTATAAATGAATGATTTATGACAATGAGCATACACCAGTCGTTAGGGAACAATTCAACAAACTTAAAATTGAATAAAATTTTTCTCAAAAAAATCACAAATGGCACTTAAACATATCCTCGTAGTAAATCAGAATACCAACAGGAGAAACTTTGCAACAGGGTATGTAAATCACTAGAAGAAATCCATAAATGCTCTTCTGGGCCATAATCTCTCCTGTGTACTAAACAATGAAACTGGAGTCTCTAGAACTCCCCACTATCTCATATTTAGTGCTGACAGGGTACTAGAGACTACTTCTTCAAAAAAGGACGTATAAAAAGATTAAACACAAACACAAAGCTGTGAAGACTCACCTAATAGGTAACATGATTGACTGGTGTGAAAAGCACATTTTTTTATAAGATCCCACCATGATTAGGCTACTGGTATCACAGGAGAAGGTTTAGATGAGGCCAGAGGATGAATATATATCTCTGCTTCCTTTAAGGAAGATGATCCAATCTATTAGTATTGACACAGTTGCTTATACTCACAATCTTGTTCTTTCAGTCACTAGCCAAACCTTGTCACCTTAAGTGAGGATGGTAAGGTAGTCCAACTGGGAAACTGACAGCTTCATTTGTGGACTCATGCTTCACCAGCATGGTTCAGTACAATGGCCAAAAAACTTCTGCCACTGCACTGATTCTTTGTCCAGTCTCACCCTCACCTCTACTCTACCTCGTAAACAAGACCCTGAGGTTCAAATGACACTGCTCCTCTAGCTGGGGTAGCTGCCACTGGCAAGGAGTAAGCCAGTCATTTCTGGGAAAAAACCATGGTCTCAGGTTTGTAGGAGCTAATTCTCATTTCAACTATATTACACACACTTGTGGACAGTACCAGTGTGCACAAAAGATCACAGTCTGATAAAGAGAACAAAATCATCTGCAAATAGCAGACACATAATCCTTAAGTTTCCAAACAGAATTAACTCTAAACATTGGCTGTGTATCCTGGTGACGAGAGGATGATACCAAAAACAAACAATGAAAACAACATCAGATAATATACTATACAGTACATCCATTTTCCAACCCGCTGAATCCGAACACAGGGTCACAGGGTCTGCTGGAGCCAATCCCAACCAACACAGGGCACAAGGCAGGAACCAATCCTGGGCAGGGTGCCAAACCACCGCAGGACACACACAAACACACCCACACACCAAGCACACACTAGGGCCAATTTAGAATCGCCAATCCACCTAACCTGCATGTCTTTGGACTGTGGGAGGAAACTGGAGTGCCCGGAAGAAGCCCACGCAGACACAGGGCTATACAGTACATAAGAAAAAAAATATTGAACATTTATGCATTTTAAAACAGTGAAAAACTGTATAAAAAACATTCTTTGAGCTATCTTTGGTGTGTGCTTTACACAGGTTTTTAATTTTATTTCACAGTTTTTATTGTCCCAATAAGTACTCAAAGTTAGCAAGAAACAGAAATGACAGAAGCTTATGTTCTTAACAATTATTTTTGGTGCTGTTCAAGTTCCATCATCTACACTGTCACCTATGCACTATATAATATCCCAGATGTTATTTTACAGCCCTAGTGGAGAACTATCCAAACAATCAGCAGCTAGTGTTGTGGCTCTTATCCAGTTATTTGATCACAAAGCCTACTTTCTTTTCACACTGTGTCTTGCCTAATGTTATCTGACAACATCTATTAGGCTACACCTTGAACAACTGTTCGTCTGGCCTACTATCCCTGACCTACAGAAATTCCTGTGGCACTAGGATATCATTATTTTAAGAAGAAATTCTAAACTTGAGGAATCAATTTGTAAAACTAACCTCTGTCAGGATGGTCTAAACAGCACCCCTTTCCATGTTAGTGAGTGAACAATCCAGAGCTGGTAAATTTCGCTATACAATGAAAGGTAGAGTTAAAATAAAGGATCTAAGTTATATTTATGTGAAGGCTTGGCTGCCACAACTCAGGAATACCTATTTTAACATTCCTGGAACCGGATGCCTAAAATACAAAAAGAGGGATGGATCATGAACCTCCACTTTCAAAGCTTGTAGTCGCACTGACAGCTTTACTGGTTCGTCTTCAAAGAAGGTAACTGGTTTTCCTGCACTTACTTTAAAACATCAATCTCATAAAATGACATATGTATTCCCCCGATCAAAATCAAGACATGTCATTGCCCTATGCACAGTAAGGTGTTTAATGTTATTAGCAAGAATCCTTTTGAACTCTCTTACTGGGTGGGATATCAAACCAAAACTGGTCTGCTATTTCAAAAAACAGTATCAAATACAAGACAAATACAAAGTTTATCTTGTTAGGGTAATCATAAGGAAAAATGAAGTATTAACAAAGAGATCCCATTAGCAGCATAATATGGCTGTTAATTACCAGTTTTGTTGCCCAGAAAACAAGCAGAGACAGCAGCCTTTCACATGTGAGTGTTCAATTTTTGCTTATAGACATATTACATCTGGCAACTACCAACTTACATAAAGTGTGTCCACTCCCTCCTTTTTGTGCAGCTGTTACTAGCTGCATTCATTTCTTTTGTATTCGCTATGCTATAATTTATAATGGTACAATGGACACAGGCATAGGGTTTGACATTTGACCTGGTTTTCATTTCAAAGAAATCTGTTTTGCTAGTTTTTCATTGGATATACCAAACTAGTCCGCAGTATAACTTGCACTTCTGGTTAGGTGAATTCTCCTCCCAGGATGAGGCGGCTGCCAACGTTACCATTCACTTGAATGATTGCTATGGGCGCAAACCCATTCAGTAGAGGGAGGTGCAACACAATGAGTCCAAAATTGTCCTTGGCTATTTTGATTGTAGAATTAAGTGATGGTAATTGTGCTGTTGGGATTATTTACGTGTGTTATTATAAAGGCGGTGGCAATGCAGAGTGCACAAGGAACCAAGAAATTCTGTGCAACAGAATTAATTTCCAGTCACTTGGAACAGCTGTAATCAAAGCAAATGTTTAATTTGAAATCTGTGAAATTACAACTTCTATTGAGTGGCTTCAGATTAAACAGCTTTGAACTGTTCAGATCTACTCAGGCTTCTAAATAAACACATATCTTTTAGCCAAAAAGTATGGAAAATAAAAGGATGGGCAAACCAGTGGTCCCATCCCATGGGGTTCATTTGCTTAAAGGAGGGTCAGATGAGAAAATGAAAGCTGATGCTGCCAACAGAAAGAAAACTAAGCTTTACCAGGTGTTGTAATCTGCTGGAGCAATTACCACTGCACATGTGCCAACAGAAAACCCCTTTACTCAGATCTCAGTAGAGTGTGGTGTTAGACAATATATATTTTACATCAATAAATATTTTGAGTCTTCTTTTACTGTCACAGTGAATTCCTTAAACATCCATTCATAATTCATAACAAAACCTGCTTATTTCAATTTACAGTTGTGGGGACTCAAAACCAATCCTAGCAGGATCATATTCAAGAGAACCACCAACCCTGAATAGGTTGCCAGTACATCAGAGGACACGCTTGCGCACACTAAGCTAATTAGACTTGTGGGCAAACCTAGACTTTGACACATGGGAGAAAATCTGAAAGAAAAAAAAAAAACTGACGAAAAAACATCCAAATACAACATCAGTACTGCATGGGCTGGAATTTGAACCCAGGATTCTCTATCTATAAAAAGGAAGATTTTTTTTTTCCCAGTAATTTTTAGGCATGTGAGACTATTCTCCAGACCAACCTGGTAGCCAGGAAACGGATGACACTGAAGATACATTAATTCATCCATCAGTTTTCTTAAACAGCTTAGTCCAATATTGGGTCATGTGCAGCACAAGGTCTTTTCCAGCAGTCTAGGCATAAGGCAGGAACCAAATCCAAATCGCTGGAAAAAAGAAAAAGAAAAAAAAGTACATATGAATATCAAGTCAAGGAGGTGACCTTCACTAATACATATTACATTGTACCCATGGCAGAAGTTACTAACCTAACAACTGCATAAAACACAATTGTGTCTATCTCACACTACTTGACTCTCAGTACTATATGATACCATGCTTTTCTTTCTTAACAATTTCTACATTCAAGGTGGTGTGTGTTTTTAATATCCTCTAGTCAACTAGAAAAGCAATTTACCTTTCATCCAGTGCATCAGTCTTCATAACAAAATAACAATGGTAAGCAAATATAGCACACTCAAAAATCACTCCTATTAAAAAGGAATTACAAAGTTTATCTTTGCATGCGCATAATGGCAGACAGACAGTACAGTAAAGGTAACAGGGCAAGATATCAGAGAGACAGGAATGAAAAATGAAATGAAATGCAAATATGGCATTTTAAAGTGTGACAAAGCAACTATTCTAGAGAAGCTTTTCTGTCAGGCTTGGCTTTCCTTCTAGCTATTGGTCACAAAGCAATATGCTCTCTAAGAGAAAGGTGCTGAATTGTGACAGGGCCTAACAGCAAGCCATATCTAAGTAAATGACCTCTGTATGGGATTGACTTAGTAGTGTGCTATTGGAACCTCAGAGACAAAGGAGGTACTGCATAGAGGATCACATTTGGAGATTAGAAGGTGTCCATAATGGAAATAGATAGCTACATGGCTGCTCAGGAAGAAGTGCTGAAGTAGGTGGCCCAAAACCCCTCTGAAAGAAACCAGGCCTTAGGGGTGCAAATTGGCAGATGACTTCACAGCAACTCTTGACCTCTGAAGTCATTCTGGAGAGATCCTGCATGTGGAAAATATGGTGGTGGTAATTGGGGAAAGGGACGGGGGGTTTTGGGAGGGTGCAAATAATCAACCACCTGCCAGGAGTTTACAAATTTAGTGCAAGAGTCAGATGCAAGAGCTCCCTAGGGGGAGAAAGGCTGCCAACCAAGAGACTGAGAGATACGAGAGCTGAAAGAGACGCAGCAATTATATGACACAGGCAGACAGGCTACCCCCAGAGTTAGTGAGAGATCTTTGTGTCTAGGAATATAGTCTCTAAAGGAGCTGCTAGGTAATTCCTTTTTAAATTTTCTTCTTTGATCTTTAACCCTTTTTTTACCCTACTGTAATCTGTTGTTGAACCATTATTTTCTAAATGGACTTTGTTGCACTAAATCTCTGTATAGTATGTCCTTTATATTGTATTGTAATCTTGTAATGAATGATGCATATCCATAATGGTACAATGTGAAATAAACACTGATTGTCTGGATAACAAAATGTCTTATTTTTGTATGAATTCTGGTACTTGTTTAACATGAGACAAAATGAGACAGGTTATTTTTTACTATAACCTATATTCTAACAGAAGAGAATACCCACCTAGCACCTATCCCCTCCCAGAATCTGGTGTATTAAAATACGCAACAGATAAATAAGGTAAAGAACAGATTATCGCACTAATAGCAGTCAAATAAGTAAACCAAACCCTGCTGCTCAACTGAATCTATAATATATATATATATATATATATAAGTCTACGAAGGTGACAGACACTCCATGTCCATCTCATTCTGTGGTTTTTGATCCTGTCCTTTGCTACCTTCCTTCAACTGAACTGTGATATGGACTTTGATTCTTGTAAACCAAAAGACATTTTTTCCTCTTAGTGATTCTGGTATTTCAAAACATATTTTTCCCCTGAAACTATTTTGAGCAGTTTTGTTGGAATGTTTAGGATCAGTATTTTTCTTAAGAACTCACTTAAGGCTGAAGTCAGGTCATGTACAAAGGACCTAATGATCATCTCCACAAATGTTTGGTATAACTTTGAATTCACAGTCCCCTCAATGATGGAGATTCATCCAGGACCATACACAGAAAAGCTGATCAAAACAATAACATTCTCACTTTCTTGTCTGACAGTAAGGAAAAGGTTATCATAGTGGAAAGCAATGTTAAATATTCATCAAAAATGGTATTTTCTTGGTCTTTGTCTTATGTTAAATTATTTCTTACAGAGAACATTCATCTAAATATTAACAAGATCAAGCAGATATCACAGAAATTCAGCTAATGCTGTATTTTTGAGGCATGAATAGGGACAACAGCTGAAGAAGGAGGTCAGGAGGCCCTTGGATGTGGTCCTGTAGTTCCCTTGGATATTCAAGATCATTTTGGGAGATTGTGCAGATCTAAAATAAATATTCTCTATTTTCATACTAACTGTCTTACAGTAAACTGATACATTCTAAAATTTTTTGCTCTGATTTAACAGCCTTTTTGAAAATGAAGAGCACTTGCATGATGTCACCTTAGACCACAAGTCAAGTGTGTTAAAATAATTAAGATGGCATGCTAAATCAAGTTTCACATCTTTATATAGGAGAAGACCTCTCTGGCTTTGTTCTGGTGACACTTAACCATGCTAACTGAGCTATTGAACCCTGAGTTTCACTTGCCTACCTAATGTCTTATTTTGTCTCAGTAGGATTTTCACTAAGCAATGTATATATTTTGTGGACACATTAGAAAATTTATCATACATTTGTATTAGAGAGTCGCAAAGGCACAGTGGTTAGCACTGCCACCTCAAAGCTCTAGAAGACTAGGATAAAATGCCTCGCTTGCAGCCTCAGTAATTGTGTTTGTTTTCCACCCTAGTCCCAAAGATGAACAGGTTAGGTCAAATGTCCCTATGTCAGTGAGAGCAAGAAGGTGTGTGTGTGTGTGTGAGAATGTTCCATGTGATAGACTAGTACCCCATCCGAGGCTGGTGCCTAACCTGCACCTGATGTTGCTGGGATAAGCTTAGCCCCTGTCACCATGGACTGAGCAAGACAGGAAATGGACAGATGGATAATATGTATTTAAAGAAAGATTACAATGTAAAAATACAACATGGAACTATAGCTTTCAAGCAACAGTATAAGGAATGGAATAAAAAAACATCAGAAATGATGTCTAGGTCATTAATTCAAAGTGATCTAAAAGCAGTGGAAAAGATTCATGAGTATAGTATCCTTTCTTCAGAAAAGTAAAACATACTTTTGTAAATTCTAACACCACCACATAAAATATTAATAGGCTACCTAATTAAACAATGAATCCAGGTAGCAACACAGAATATACTCTTATTAAAATATTTAATAAACAAAATACAGCACCTAGCAGTACTGAAACTTAATTTTTTATTGAAACTTCACAAAAAAAAAAGAAAAATACAAAACAAAATCTGAAGGGCTGTTCTAATCACCATTTGCAATCATCTAAACATACAGGTGAAGAATCTTGTGAAACTTAAAAATTGATTGAATATTAAAATGTTTAGTGTACTTTTCTAACATTTCAGAAATAAAGTGGGAGCAGGAACACATACTGTAGCTTCATTTCACACAGAAAATACTTTTTGGATATGACAACAAATCATTTAAAGCTAATGTGTTTGTTTCACCTTGTCTCTCAAAAACCACATGCTCAGTGAAGAACAAAGTGTTCAAATTCCACAGAAAGAGACACAGCATGTTGCCTGTTAGTGAACTATGGGTAGAATGTTACGTAAGCTGCTTTCTTAACACACACTGTTGAAAACAGGATTTAGAACTCAATACTTCTTTTATTGGGGTCTGTAAAATGTTAATTAGCAAATCATGGAATTTTCAAACTGAATAAACATGAAATGTCACACAATTGTTTCAATGCTTCAGCAGGGTCTAATAGAGTTGTGTAATTCTGGCCTAGTTTCAAGCCAGCAGATAGAACTATGCTTTCTTCTGGTGACAAGCTGAAACTTGAATGTCAGGTGTACATTTTAACCCAAAAAAATTTAATTAACAAACCCTTTATCATTGTTAACAGGTATAGCAAAATAGGCATATATGAAGCTATTTACAGTACAGTATATGATGTATCAATGTGCACTTTTCCTCCCTATCACCCCCAGAACAAAAATAGTCAGATGAATCTAAAATGTACAAGTTCAGGGTACTGGTTCAACAAATCAAACTTAATAATTACACAGAGTAACACAAAGTGACATACAAAATAATTTGTTTTGCTGGTTCTCTTTAAAGAAATAGCCTAGTACCACATTCATTAGTCAACAATCTTGATAACTTGCCCAGTCCAAAACACAAAGGAATGAAACTGCAGTTTAACCTTGTACTCCTTCTCCTCCACTATCTCCCTACCAACAAGCTTTCAGAAACTTTGCATCCAGCGATGCCCCTTAATTCTTATGCTTTACCCATTCTATGTACTGTCTTTGCTCTTTAATCAATGCATCTGTGTCCCCAGGCAGTTCCACACAATATCTTAAATCTGGATTTAAACCTGTTGTGAGCCTACAAGTATCCAGAGATGGGCATTAACTTTATTTTCTACTAAATCATTTAACAGGCCCCATCCTCAAAAGTGCCAGAAGCAGATTCCTAATGCAGAGTCAAGATATGACAATTGCATTTCTATTCTAGTGTTCACTTTCAGAAAACCAGAGTCTGGATATACTATGAAAACTCCTGGGTCACTACGGTCATATTGACTTTACTGGAGAACTGGTTTCCATTGAAAGGTCCATTCACCTATTAATGCCAGAGGACAATTAGTTCTCAGACAACTACAACAGAGGTCTAGCATCTTCTACCTGGGCTTTTATATGGCATTTAGCTAAACTGATGTGTAATGGCATTTAGCTAAACTGATGTGTAAACTTGGCATTCAATCCATTCTCCACATTATCACTTTAAATTCGGTAGCCACAAATGATTCAGTACCTAGGCAGGTAAAACATCTCACTTGATCATAGTACCGAAGTTACCCTTGATTCTTGGAATGTCTCTTATAATATATACTGCCAGTTTATTGTCCATTTTGTCTTGGTACATTTTGTTAACCTATTACAATTTCTGTGTACTCTTGCATTACAATATAGATTAAGATTCATATTTAAGAAATGTTATCTAATAAACTACAGATAAAAGCAAATCACTGCCAGCGCAGTCCCCACCACTTACTCACTTTATAACCCCTGTGGACGGTGCCTGGCAGTTTATCCCGGCCATGTTCCCCCAAGCCGCCAGATGGAGCCCTCCCTGCAGTATGGAGGTGCCCCGAAGACCAGCAGGGCCTTATGGACGTTGTAGTTTTTATCCTCAGCCCTGCGGGATATCACAAGGGCTGCAAGAGGGAGCTGCAGGGAGGGCCGAAGACTTCTTTTTGCCCTATGCCCCGGAAGTACTTCTAAGTCACATGAGCGGAAGGGATGATGTACTTCCGAGTTGAAAAAAGGACTTTTATCTGACCCGGAAGTGATAGGGAATTATGGACTGAAGGATGAGAACCACTTCCGGGTCAGGAACTATAAAAGGATTGTTTGAGCTCCCAGGCGGCAGGCTGAGCTGGGTGGTAGGAGGGCAACGCGTCTGGGAGCTGGAGGATTGGATTATTGATTGTGTTTATTGTGTATTTTTGAACAGTGTGGAGTGGAGGGTGCTTGGTACATGTTTTTATTATAATAAAAAGAATAATTGTGGCACTTTTACCAGGTGTTTGGCGTGGTACCTGAGGGCTCAAGGAAGCACTAGCGCCCCCTACTGCAACACCTCGAACAAGTCACTTGAACTACAAGCACTCCAAATGTAAAATCATGAAAGGATTCACGTTGTGATCCTTTGATAGGTAAATTAGTTTGAACAAGTGTCACGTCCTAAGAAAATAATGTAACTTTCTATTCTACTAGATTACATAAAATATACAACATCACTTCACTCTACATATTTGACTTAGGTGTAAGTTTTTTTGTGTAACTCTATCAACTGAGTTTATTCAGTGGAAAGGATAATTAGTAAATGAGTCATGTCTTCTCCTTGACATAAAAATGTCATACATGTATACTGGACAGTTTTTAAAAGCAAAAAACATAACCTTGGCATTGTGATACTCATCTTGAGATAAAGGGACAAGATAAAGGCTTTGTCATTATTAATTAAGTGAAGAATGTTTTGTTCTCTGGTAGTTCAAAGTTGCACCGGTCTATTAAGTTAGTATTACAACACAGTATATACCGACTTGCCTTGCCAGAGATGCACATATACAGTATAAATAGAATTTCCACTTTTTTCTTGCAAAGTAACAACACTTGCAGATAATTATACAGAAATACTTGTAAAGTCCCACTTTCATTTAAAACAGCATAAAACCTAGCCTTTGAATTCTTGAGCATTAATCAGTAGAACCGCATGATCTGTTTATACATAAGCAGTCTGTGTATAATAACTTAATCTTCAAAAGCATAGTGATTAAACAAATAATCAAGTTTAATAAAAAAATAATAAGCCAATACATTCTGTACTACAGCAAAAATGTTCTGAATATCATAGTACCTGAAATGAACTGAGTTTAGATAACCTCTTACATCATTTGCACACATTTTCACATTGAATTTCCTAGACCCCCAAACCTAAATCAACAGAAAATCTGTGACTAGACAGTTCTGAAACTCCTTGAAAACACTTGAGCAAAACAAGCAGGGACTTACCTAAAATGACTTCTGAACGGGTATACTTAAAAATGAGATTTACCAAGAACTGTTTCACCAGCTTTGAAGAATTAAGCACTTAAGGCTATTTTTTAATACTTTTTTAAGGTATCAATAATTGTTTGTCCACATTTGAAGTGCAGAATATGTTGTGTGTGTAAACTAAACAAAGAAATTGTGAGCTTCCTACATTCTAAGCAGAATTGTTAGACAGCAAAAAACGAGATTTGTATAATGTACAGTATATAGTGTACAGAAAACATGAATGCACCTAACAGGCCTAGACATTGTCGAGGATGCCAGGGGCCACGACCCAGCCGGGACACCTTGGAGGACTGGAAGTGGGCGTGTGCCCATCTGGGATCACGTTTCTTTGGGGGCCACGGGTTCAGGGCATGGAAGCCCCACCCTGTAGGGGCCCGTGGTCACCTCCAGGGGGCGCCCCAATGCCTTGGGGATCCTGGACCTCAGCACTTCCGCCACACCAGGAAGTGCTGGGGGGAAGAGAAGCAGGGACACCCGGAGAGCTTCCGGGAGAACAACCGGCACTTCCGCCACACTGGGGCGTGTCAGCGGGAGATTGCTGGGGAGCACCTGGAGCTCATCCGGGTGCGGATAAAAGGGTCCGCCTCCCTTCATTCAGGGCGAGAGTCGGGAGCGGAGAGGACTGAGCTGGAGAAGGCAAGGAGGCGGCATGAAGAAAGGAAGGCATTGTGTGGCCAGGACTTTGGGGGTTTGTGGTGCACTTATTATTGTACATATTGTAAATAAACGTGTTTGTGGGTGACATGAACGTGTCTGCCTGTCTGTGTCCAGGTCAACTTCCACAACATGTAGAATTAAATCGCTTCAAAACATCCTAAAAACATTCATACTGTCAACAACAGTGTAAATGATGATGGAATAAATAGATATTTTTCTTCAAGCTTTATGAGAAAACAAAACATCTTTGAGATCCCAAAACAGAAGGTAATAATAATGAAATACTGTAGATCTCACTTGAGCTGTTTGCCTGTGTCATTTAAATTGAATTCATGCTAGTATCATAATAACTCAGAGGCAACTTTAATGAAGACTGTATTTGATAGAATAAAGGATTGACTTGCCTACCCATCCATTCTGAACCCACTTTTTCCAGCAAAGAATTTCTAGGTGGTAGAGTTTATCTTGGCAAACAACAAAGCAGAAACAAACCCACACCGGGATGTCAGCTCATTTCAGGGAACACTCACTTACAATGAGCCATTGTAGTGCTGCCAAGACCAGCCTGACTTTGGATTACGAGAAGAAACTGGAGTCTCTAATGAAATCGCACAAAGACTATGTAAAATTCTAAATATAAGACCAAGATACAAATTCGGTGAGGCATCAGATTACTAGCTGCATCAGTGTGCCCTTTTAGAATATTAGTTGTGTTAAAGAAATCTTAGACATTAAGGTGAAGTAGAAATTCTCACCGGACAGATACCATATTTTTGTTGTCTAGTGTTCAGAGTACCTGAGAAAAATTCTTCAAATACTTGTGTCCTAGGATTTTCCTTTTGTATAATGTAAATAAGTGGTAACTGCATGTTTCAGTGTTACTGCATCCAGCTATGGCTGTCCCATATGTGTTATCACTCTAATTTTTTAACTACATAAAACATAAACAGACACGTGAAATATATGAATGAAATATATAGTACACCAAAGGTATAAAATAATGTACATAATTTTAAACATCTAATGGCTTTAAGCTCATGAGGATACAATTGAATTTATATATACTGTATATCTTCCTCTGGGTGAAATGATTAGATATGAGGTTTCTGGTTGCTTAAGCTAGATTTTAACATGACATTTTGCAGCAGGGAGTATTATTAACATCAATCAGTTAATATTTATGACAATTCTAAATCCAGTAATTGGAGCAGGAAAGCAGTATATTTTGAAAGAACACCCATCCTTTCACCTCCTGAATCCATTTTGTTAAATGTAGGGCTGCAAGAACTTATCTTTCCGGCATTGGCCTCAAAGCAGGAACCAGTCCAGGATGGGGAGCCACTTTGTCAAAAGGCATGCATATAAACACATCAACGCTCATCCATACTAATTCAATTCAAGAGATGCCAGCCAACCTAAAATTAACATCTTTGGGATATGGAAGGGAAAAACTTGTAATCTCCACATAGATAGTAACTGAGTCTAGAAATCAAAGCCTTGTCTCTGAACATGCTAGGCCACACAGCTAACTTTCAGAATATCGTTCTACCTTTTCAAACAGTAATAAATAAGTATTATAATTACTATTGAGAATTCAGGCATATACAGATATCTGGATGTATAACAGGTATGTTTCTTACATTGATACAATACTGATTTATGAATAGGTCTAATCAAATTGTATTTTATTTGTCACAAATTATGTGTGAATTCTTTTTACAGACAACAGTTTAGCATTTAACACAACAAGCTCCTCTAAACTCATCACCAATGTCAGTGACCTGAGTCTGAACACTGTGCAGCCCGTGGTTTAAGTGGGAGGTCACTTCACCATCCCTCATCCTCAACATAGGCACTCCACAGGGATATGTTTTGAGTCCTCTGCTATGTACATACAACTACACGGCTGCATATGACTCTTAAGTTCATTGTCACATTTGCTGATGACAGAGCTGTGGTAAGCCTGACCTACTGTATAAAAACAATGAACAAGTTAACCTGGTTGAAGTGGCCATTTTGTCACACTTATGTCAGGACAACAGTCTTCTCCAGAAGGTCTGCAACTCAAAGGAGTTGATTGTGGACTTTACCCTCTGTAAAAACCTTATTTGTATACTTGCGAATACTTCCCATTTTTGAAGGTGTTCTTTCTACCCTTTTAGTCAGTATCTGCATTCGTGTCAACCTCTCTTCCCTAGCGGTTCCTCCCTCTCTGTCTTGTTTCACTGAGTAACCACAGTGAGAATGACCATTCAGCCAATAGCCAACCTGACCAATTAGATTGTCCAAAGGGATGTCCACATACACAGACATTAGTGTTTTATTATATCGAATATCCTCATGTATGTAAATCTTCCTTGCCCAGAACTACCTGTCTTGTTCGAAATTGACTGAGCAACCACAGCGAAACTGACTAATCAGATTGCTTGAATGGACCTGACATACACAGACATTAACTTTTTTGTATTGTATATATTAATATAACACTGTAATTGTACAAATTGATAGATATAGAGTTGAGTATTTACCATTTGTTGTCTTTTTATATTCTTCGAATGCACAGTCTTAGAATTTTGCAACTAACCATTTCACTAGATACATGTCTGCACCCTATGCTTGCCGAGATAGGCTCCAGATCCCCCAGCGACTCTGCTCAGAACAAATCAGGTTTGGAAGATGGATGGATGGATTTTACTGTGTATAAATTGTATGAGATTAACAAAATTAACAGATGCAGTTTGTTTTTAAAACAAAGTGTAATTTTCAGCTACTTTATAGTTAGCGGCTGACACTTGCCACTTTATCCACGTTTCACTATGAACAGAATTCAAAACAGGTTTTCGGTCACTAATTGTGTAAGAATTTATGTGATATTTTTTCTAAAACATAGAAATATTGATATAAACATATAGTATGCGTTTTTAAAATACCAAATGATGAATTCACAAAATGAATAACGTTTCAAAAGCAAGCTTAAATTTCCTCTTTCAATAACGTTTTCCTCACTCCATGGCAGAAACCTTTGCATAAAAACCGAATATCACAGCGAGATTAATTAAGGCGAATGGCTCCTTAAGTTTTTAATGTTATATAATAAAAAACGTCTTTCTCTACTACAGAAAAAGTATTTATACTACATTAAGGTATTTTTGAAAATACAGGTCTTCACACTTGAAATGATACAAAAAGAAATCTATCAGACCGAATAATGGTGCTTTTTGTACCCCCGCTTCTTTCTACGCCATGCGCACATTTACTGGTGTTTAGTGGCCTTACTCGCACCATAACATACTGCAGCCATTACAATCCTGGCGATACGTGGCCGTGAGTTGTAACACATCATTCATATGTACTGTTACCTATTTTAGTCGAATGGGTGCCAGTCTCTCCACCCCAACGCCCAGAGTGAATTCCCCCCACACACTACGCGTATTGGCAACGCGAGCGCCAAGGCCCAAGCACAGTATAAATAGGGACACCGCGACAGCCGTACTCGTTTGCTTGTCAGTATCACGCACACCTACGTAGGCGCATGCGCGCGGCCACACGCTCACACTCGGGATCTATGCGCTGCCCTACTAGTTCCTCGCTCGTCGCTTTCAAGCTTATGGCAAAGAAAGCCTTATTTCTTTCCATAGTTGGTACCCCTATTACTCTTTAAAAATTCCGCCAAAAAAGAGAAGACGATTTACCAATACTTTGGGGCCGTTATCTCACGTAAGTTTAGCTGTTTTTTTCATTTTCTTCATTAGCGAAACGTAGGCAGCTGCATGTTGTGTATCAAACATGGCGGTCGCCAAGTTGCCAGGTAGGTGGATATTACTGCGGCTTGAATGTACTGTTTTTGTTGGTTTGTGACCAGCCAGTATTTGTACTCGGTATATTCTACATATATTTAACAGGGTGTTTCGTATATATTGATGTTGAGATGAAATTTGTAATATTGGCAAATGCCCGTTTTATTAAACTGTTTACTATCAGATGGCTTGGATGCCCTTTCAGCCTTCGAAATGCGTTGTTTCTCGCAGAGTATACGTCTTTTGCCGATTACGTTTTATTTAGTTTTAGATTTATTCCGTTAAGTCAGTCAAAAGCTAGTTTTGTGATTTTTTTTTTAAATTTGATTACTATGGATTTTTGAATGAGTCCTTTGCCACCTGTTTATTTTGTTCTTTTAATCCGGCATTGCCTTTGGTTTCATGTGAAAGAACTCTTTTTTTCCGCTCTTCTGATTGGGGCGCTGGATTTTTTGTTATCAAGTACATACTAGAGAGATTGTAGAGTTTTTATGTAGTCATTAATTTTGATTAACTGATATCTTGCTGAAATTGTCTACACAGTGCATTTCTGTGTGTGGTCATACACTCGTGGCCGGCAAATTTGTCAGCGGTACAGCTGACAACCAACCGTTGAAATGGGTGGCAACTCTGTCCTCCCTTGCTTACTGGCTATTCAGTATGTCAGTCATGCTCTGTTGAAGGGAGCATGGCGCTTTTACGCGTCTTTTAAGTAGCTGCACCGTTCAAGAGTGTCCGTTAACCGGCACGATAGTTTTATTTAACTTCTTTAATGGAGATCGCTTTGAAGCATTGCTTCAAGTCAGTTTGAACTTTTAAGTCACACGAGTGATTCGGTAATTCGTTCTCGCCACCCCACCCAGCTGTCAGTAGTTGTGATTATTTCGGTTTTATTTTCTTATTGCTGTGTTGGTTAGACAAGATCACAAGAATCAAAACCGGTGCCAAGGCAGCGGAATCAAGACTAGCATCTAGATTTAGTTTTGTGGGCCCCACTTCGGTTTGTAATCTTGAATTCGGGCGGGCTCCACCGCGCCTCTTCCGGTTTGGGCTGGTTTTGGCCGGCTTCTCCCTCCGCGTTGAGCAGTGTAGGTTTAGCTGTTAAACACGTTCGTCTCCGGGCTCCCTCGCCCCGGGCCGAGGGAGCACTGGTCCATAGGTGAGCCCACTTTTCACCGGACTTTTAACCAGTAGTCGTGGACTGCTGGCCACAGTGAGGTTTCAGGACACCGCAGGTAATAAAGTAAACGAGGAAATGTGCAGCGAGAAATGTCTGTCTGCTTTTGTGAGTTGCCTTCATTGGCCTTTTGTCTCGTTCGGTTACTTTTTTTATAATCCAAACAGTATTTTTTGATCTACCGATTAGGTGTTTGTGCCTGTAACCGTGATATATTAATTAATTTGCTGGTTTAAATAAGCTAGTTACTTTTGCGTGACCTTTAGATATTTGTTGATATGAAAATGGTGGCAGTTGCGTAATCATTAAGTTTTAAAGTTTTGATTCCTTCTCACACCAAGTGGTAGCATCAGTTTCAGGGCAAGAATGTGACCTGATTAACATTGAAGTGTCATTTCATTTGTACTGTCTGCTAAAGACGACCCACTTAAAACACATCCGCACAAACATGGCTGGTTCTCTGTTCCCACATTCTCGACAGGAATAGTTATCAAATTGTGGCGTAATTGTCCGTCACATTACAGTGCACGTTCTTAAAAGCTGTCTTGCTGATCGACAACTGTTTCTAATTCCTTAAGTCGATTTAAAGTGAATTTTTCTTTTTCCCATATTATAACCGGTAAAACTAGTGGTGAGTTTTATGGAATTTTAGCTACTGGTAAGCGCAGTAATAGTTTTGCAACAGTGGTGTTTAACAGTATTTAGATACTCTGGCAATGGTGATGCATAGAGAGAAGGAAAGTTTGTCTTTAAGAATGCATGTTTTGTATGCATTGTATCACCATCAGGAATAAAAACTTTAATGTTAAAGAAATTACAAATTGTAAATGCAATTCACCTTGAGGCATGGCTTAGCCCAAGATGATTCAAGAGCAGCTTGTTCTTTGAGTAATATATTTATATAGTATCTTTCCCTTCTCAGACCACTTATGCTAAAGACTGCCATTCAAATCCGTTCCAAATCGAGTTTAAAATTGTGTCTTAACCGTGTTTGTTGCTCTTAGCATTTAGTTTGTTAGGCACATTTGGATTTTATTTTGAATCGTGGGCATGTCTCACTGCCAAGTTTCACTCTTTAAGGAGTAGTCAGGCTTTCATTCAGAGATGGTCATTAGGAGATGCATGTTTTCCATTGATATGTAATGGTAGGAAATGTGACTTCTCTGGAAGTTAGCTATGTTTAATTATTTTGCTGTCATACCTCTATCTGCACAGTAACAAACACTTACTACCTCATAGCGACAGAGGCCCGATTTAAAATCTCCATTGCTGGCATTCTTTTTCTTGCCAGGTTTGCATGACTTTCCTTGTGTATGATAGATTAATTTAAAAATATAAATTGGTCCTGTCTGAGTGAGTGAATGTGGTAGTGCTCTGGCACCATACAGCATTGCCTCCTATCTTGAAGCCAGTTCTTCCTAAATGGACACCGTTTTCCTGAAGCGTCAAAAGGGTAAGAGGGCTTGAAAATGAGTGGTGCCCTTTAATGTTGGTTAGTTTGGTCGATCTTTAAAACAACATGACAATGACCATAATGTACTAAAGAATGGTGTTTTATAGGTTTTTACTGCAGTTTTTAGGGGAAAATTAATATGAAAGACTGCTTTTCATTTAACCAAAAGATGTTTGTATGCTTAATTCTACAGCATTATTTAGTTATTTGCCCAGCTGTAAAGGTTCTTTGAAGTTTAATTGTGCCTACAGAAACTGGGATTGCCATGTAGGTTTTTTTTTAATCCAACGCTTTCTATACAGATGTGTGCTGTTTGGAGAATGGCAGTGAAGTTCTTTTGAAAGATCACATTACTTAATGTTTGCTGTGCAATATTCAGTGTCATGTTTAGTAACAGATTTTGCTACAAATTTGTCCGTAAGACTGAATGCTGGGATCCTATATTTTACTAGAAAATCACTCCAATGGGTATAATTAATGTGGTTTTTATTTTCTTCATGGTCCATTTGTCACAGAGGGAGCCTGCAGTGAATGTCATGGTTGTAGTTTATTTTGTCACTGTATTAGTATATCCTCAGTTGTTAATGTAATAATCTTCCCTTACATTTACTGGATTGGTGTTGACAGAAGTTACAGGTAACATGACCTAATGTGTTTAGTGCTGTATATTATGAAGCATTTATCTTTTTGAAACATCCAACTACAGTAAATGAATTATGGAATTAATGTAAACTAGATGATTGAGTTTGATAATCCTTGATTTCAGTTTATTATACAAATTTCTAATTTTCATATTTGACAGTCATCCAACACAAGTTGAACTGTGAGTCTAAATGCATTGTGTACAGTTTTCTCTTGTCCAGCTCTGTTGCCTTGAGACTGATCATGAGCTCTGCAGTCTGTAGTTCCCAGAAACAGTGCAGTAGTTCATATTTTAAGTCCTTATTAGGCTTTGTTTTGATAAAGTACTTCTAGTTTCTGATTTTTAAAATCAATTTGTAAGCCTGTTAAAAATGAATGTGTATAGATCAGTTATTTTTAAATGTCCTGTAAAGTGCTGACATTTAAAATAGGTGCAGTTTAAAAATGAAAATGTTAGTTCATATGTAGTTTGACGATAAAATGTAAACTTTAATTCTTTGAAACATTTGTTACTTCATTCTGTCTAGTAAACTTTGGCAGAAAATCTGTCCATTGTAATACATTGTCTGTGGCATTGACTTTGAACTACCATTGAAGTACTTGATTGCATAGTCAACTATTCCATTGTAGTTGGCTGTGCTTGTTGACTCTCATTCCTTCAGTATGCAGTTTTTACAAGCACTGCTTTGTTCCAATAATATTGAGACTAACTTTAGAAAATGACGTGTGAAGTTTAAATATAAATTTTAAGACTGTTTTTACATAATGTCATTTGTTGTGATGCTTATAAAACTTTTGTGTTTTTTAATGTTTCATATTTTTGTCAATTTGCTGGTGTATGTATTTGAATATTTTATGATATGTTATGTAAACATAGGTACGGCGCAAAATACATGAATTCACTCTGAAACATTTAGCAGGAAATAAATATATAACATTTGAACTGTTATTCCCAGCAGGCACTAGTGATAGATATTGTTCATTGTGTGATTCCAGTCCTTTATTTAAGTAGTCAGTCTTGTTCAACTATTTGAAAAAGGATCATTGCACTCCTGTATAAGAATACAAGTAGTTTTATATGTAATTGTCATACCAGCCCTGTCCTTTTAAGTGTAACAAAATCACACAATTGTTTCAGGATGCTTGCCAAAGTTCTCTAGGGTATGTATTATAATTGTGCCATTTCCATGAGGTTTCCATCAGGTTTGGTTCCTGTCTCGTATGGTACTGCAGTCTTCAACTAACAGTATCCGAGAAGGTAACCCAGTAAATTGATGGGCAAGAGTTGTGATTATCTTAAGATAGTGTGGTTTTATCAGTTTAGTAGATAAGTTACACCTGTAGTAATGCTGAATGTTTTATCTATGTATTAATGGACTGCCAGTGGATCAGAACAAATGTGATGAAAAATTAACGTTGGCTGAAACTAGGAATGCACCCTTCAGGGTTTTTAGGGCCAATACCAATTACCAAAATATTACTTGATTGGCCTTTTCAGGATTTTTCACTATTTCTTTAAAAAGAATTTACTGTAAGCTCCTGCGTAATCACAGAGGTTTTTTTTTATGTTCTATATTAATGTGTTAACTTAAGCATTTTTATAATTAAACAATAGGTCACAGTTGTTACCTGTTTATTTTGAACATAACTCGATTTTGTAGGTTTACTTTTCAGTGACCCTAAAATAAGGTTCCTTTAAAATAATTTTTTGACAAAATGTAGAGAAAAATATTTATCCATAAGACATATGTATTACGGTAAATGCCTTGCATAGATAAGCTGACTTATTTAATTTCTTCTGTTAATATACTTATCTGAAAGAGCTTAGTTTTATAAAGGTAGGTTTAACCATTTGTCTAAAGTTTTCACACATTGTTCAGCAGATTTCATATTTTTCTTTGTAAATATCCATTCGTACAGTATATAAGACTTAATTTCCCGATTTTGTATAGTTAATGTAGTGCATATGTGGATATTTGAGGTTGACTCCTGAACTGACTTTATTGACACTTTTTTGTTTTGTTTTGTTTTTTTTGTTTTTTTTGTGTGTGTGTGAATTGTCTTTTCTTTCCCTAGGGCGGACTCTCTCTTCAGGTATACAACAGTTATCCAGAGGGTCTAGGAGCAGCACTCTACAGGGAGCAGTTTGACTTTAACGCTGAGCCACCTTGGGAGCCCAGCTGATAGTAGGAGTGCTCCATCTCCTGACTTGTCCATGTAAGTCCAGTGATTGATTTAAGGAGAATTAAACATTTTGGTATTAGACCCCTGTTGAACAATTAATGGCAGTTAGTAGAACCCAGAAAAAAATTGATTTTGTAACTTTGATCTGTTAAGAGTTCATGCACATAATGAAAACATTACTCTTGTTTAATAACCTAATAGTGATCTGGCATTTATACATCTGATGGATTGTGGATGTTTAGTTTAAATATGTCTTCATAAATCTACAAATGGCATTTCAAACAAAAATTGGTATGAACATTACAAAATCACTCCTGTATTTTGTCTGTCTCTGAAATGTGATGCCTTTAGACAATTAACTGGTAATCTTAAAAGGCTCGCTCTCATGGGGTTTGTATGTCTGGCTGCTTGTCTCAGTCCAAGACAGGTTTATTTGGTTAGACTAACAGTCTGCTGTGGAGACTTCACAGATTGGTCCCTTAGTTCCTCTTGCACACAGTGTGCCGTTGGGAGTGAAGGCCTGTCGAGACAGTGCTAAATGTGTCTAATGGTCTCTCTTCCACAGAACATCATTGCAGTCAAGCAGATATGAACATAATAGACAGTGGTGACGTAAAGATCTACTTTGTATTATTCCAGTACAGGCAGTGTTTAACATAGAATTAAGTACCCATTTGCACTAAGCACACACTACAGATCCCCTGGATTACGTTTTTGTAATTCATTGTTGAAACTTCACATCTTTTTCTGTCAAGTATTATGTTTAGCTAATTCCATCAAAGGAATCTTTTTGGGTCACTGCTACTTGTTACTACTGGTTAATGCAAGTAATTGGCATTAAATGCAACCGTCCCCACTAATTTCAAATTTAGGCCTATTGATTTCCCACTGTATTTATAGTCAATTTGATTTAACTTTTTAATTTTAGGTACAGTATTTTGTCGTCTCTTGATTGCCTTGCTCTCTACAGTTCAGTGTCACAGTCTAAATTGTAACTGGGATTAAATTTTGTTTATGTAATGGGCAACTGCATCTAGCAAGGAATTGTAGTTATATTTTATGTTGGGGAAGATGGGGTTTAGTCATAAGGAATACACTTGTAGTTTGAGATTATAAGGCATTTGCTTTAATCCTGAAAGTTTGTTTACTGCGACATGCATGAAAAGTGAGTGATAGGGCCACAGCTTTGAGTCTGTCTCCCGTGCTTAGTGTAATTAACTGTTGACTGAGTTTATTGTAGGTTTCATCTGGCTTGCAATACTGTGCTATTTGCTAAAATAGATTTTTAGTATGTTAACAATCTGAGCAGTGCACAGCATCATATTAGGGCCCAACGTATGTGAAAACCTACAATAGCAAAACTGAGGTGGGACTTTTTTTGCTTTAAATGTGTTTAAAAGACCGCATAGTGCTAAGTGTGTTTTATGATGTGTGAAATTTGGTCTTCATGTATATGTTTATGTTCATTGCCCAATATCTGAGATATGCATATTAGGTTAATTAGTGATTCTTTGTTGGCTAGTGCAGGTTAAGGTGGCCTGTGCATGAGATTACCCTATGATGGTGTAGTGCACTGGTACCGTTTGAACCGGTGTCTGAATTAGATATATGGGTAAGTGGATGAATGGACTGCCTTTATTGAATTACAGCAATCTCTGAGCTTAACTTTTTACATGTGTAGGGAGTTTTGAACTAATAAGAAAAATGACATTCTGTTCAAGTTCAGTTTAGATGAGCAGAATTTTGCAAGGTGGTTGTAGTACTCTGCAAGTATGCTGATGAATTTGAATATGTCTATTTTAATACAGTATAAAACTGGATGGAAACAAAGATGATGTCAAGTTTCATCCTGAAACACCTAAAATTGGTTCCATCATCTTTAGGAGCTAGCAGTAGTTGAAATTGTAAATCTGTTTAATGCATTATATGTTAGATGTTTTTACAAATTAAAAATTGAAGATGTTCCTTACTATGCATGGTTTAGAATGTATTACTTTCACTAAAATCTTCTATATACATTTGACTAGGTTTTATTTGCACATGCTATTCCCCTCTTGATTTAGATTAACTATAAATATAATTAAGGGGGCTTGTTTAAGTCAGTACTTAAGTAACTACATTAGTATTTCCCTCTGCCTCCTTTTAGTTGAAGTTTGTCAGATTTTGTAAGCAGAGGGGATAATTTTATGACTGATTAGTGTGACAGAAGGACTGATTTATAATAACTTTGATTTTCAGTTTGTTGCATATTCCAAGAGTCCCAATATAAGGCTCAGTGACTACTTCATTTTTTGGCAACTTGGTTTATGATTGTCGGTTTTGCGGAATACGGCTGAGATGAAAGGATTTGTTGATGAACCCAGCTACACAATCGATCTTTTGGAAGAAGGAGCAACTGTGAAAGATGTCCTTGATAATCATATATATGAGCAGGCTTTGGTAAGTTTAGTGTCCTGTCTTGTCTGTTAAGAAACAACCTCCTTAAATGCATGGAGTACAGAAAGCTGATTTATTGAATTTAAACTTTTTTTCCCCTCCCACCATAGGCTGAAAAGAGTGCGTTTTTTGTGGCAGACCTTGGCAACATAGTAAAGAAACATGTACAGTGGAAAAATGTTATGTCTCAAGTGAAACCCTTCTATTCTGTGAGGTGCAATGCAAGTCCAGCTGTTATTGAAATCCTTGCAGCTCTGGGCACAGGCTTTGCCTGTGCTAATAAAGTATGTGGTACATTTTTGCTTTTTCCTTTGTTGCTTGCTTACAGTTTTGTTCAGTCACATGTATGCAGTATTAACAATTATCCATTGCTCTATGCAGTACATTTGGGGTGTGGTTTTTTCCTTTAAGGTACTTGTTCTGCTTGCCCTGCATACTTTGCTCATTAAGACCATGTGCCTTTACAAAGAACATCTTTTAATGTGCTTCAGCTGCATTTCAAAGTGACCCATTTTTCTTTTTTTTCATCAGAATGAAATTGCACTTGTTCAGAGTTTTGGAGTATCACCTGACAATATAATTTACACAAATGTGTGTAAACAACTGTCTCAAATAAAGTTTGCAGCAAGAAATGGGGTTGACATCCTTGTTTGCGATAATGAAACTGAATTGATGAAAATTGCTCGCTGCCATCCAAGTGCCAAGTAAGTTAACTTTATGTTCAGTTTTTTGGACAGTGTTTTACATATACATTGTATAGAATTGTATAAATAGATATTTTCCTGTTTTCTTTACAGTGTTTCTGCTTCTAACCTGCTTCTTGTACTCTTGTATGTAGATATCAAGAGTTATTATGGAAAGCTTTAAAGTACATCAGTTTCATAGTCAACTTAAAAGGACATGTAATAAAAAAAAAAAAGAAAATAAGTAGCTTTAGAGAAGGTAACACTTCAGATTTTTATTCCAGGTTTCATGACAGGTTTTGGCTTGCTGGTGCTGGGTGCAGTCTGTCTTAGAGACCCTAATTGCTAGTTTTCTCTCCGTACAGGAATTTTTCTGTAGGTCCTTCATACTGTGGTCAATTCTGAAGCAGGGCTGCTGCAACCTAAACATCTTCTACTTCTGACAGTCTTCAGGGTTGATTGTATACCAACTGTGCCCCAATCATCTTGTCCTTCTCTTAGGCTGTTGCTACTAGTTGTAATGGAGACCAGCAGCGCAGAAGAACATATGTGCATGTCCTTTGGCTCCACACTGAAGAACTGCCGACATCTTTTGGAGCGTGCAAAGGAGTTGAAACTTCAGGTGGCTGGAGTTAAGTGAGTCATGAAAAATACCATTTAAGATTTTTAATTCCTGGTATATTTAAAAGTGGTATTTTCATAAAGATTACTTAAATAGCTTTGAAACAAAGTGAGTGGGTTCAAAGCTAGTAGTGACCTTTTTTTTTATACTGTTTTTGGTTATAGATTTCACATTTCAAGCTCTTGCAGAGATCCACAGACTTTTATTCATGCGGTATCTGATGCACGTTGTATCTTTGATATGGGGGTAAGTAGGCTTTTTCGCTTCTCAGCTTGAAACTTAAGTGGCTAAATTTATGATAGTATCACTCTAGGGCAAGGGACAACCCTTCAGGAGAAAGGCATCTCTTAAGTTAAAGCCCAAGCTGGAATGGAACCTTTGTGATAGCTTGGCATAAGTATTGAGAATGGCCCCAGTGGCTAGATGTATGAAAATATGATGATGGATCAAGTGTTAATTTGTCTATTGAGCAGAGCGTTTTCTGACAATCTTTCTTTCACCCTTACAGGCATGTTTTAAATAGGTTTAGATTACCTTTCGGTTCTTCCAGAGGGGCTTAAAGTGGAGAAGGACAAACAAATTGTGATTGCATTCACTACACTGTTGGCACGCAGACTTATTCTGATAAACTGGAAGATCCCAAACTCTCCTCTTTTAAGTCAGTGGGAAACTGATGTGGTGTTATACAGTACTATTTGAAATTGGAAAAAATCAAATACTCAGAGGATCTGTACAGACTTTTTTCAAAACATGGCAGGATCTAATCAGTAATATTTTAAAATAAGTTTATAAAGCACAGAGAATTTATTTATTTAGGTATTTTTACAAGCCTTAAATTTTACACCGTTTGGCTTGCTCTCTCTCTCAGGGATGGGGATCGATCTGTTCTTAACATAATTCTTTTTTTTTGTAAAAACTTGATTGCTATGTATTGATTGTAATAAAATTAATAAATAAGAAAAAAAAAAATTACCTTTCAAGGTTTGGAGGAATTTCCCAAGTTCAGTCTAGGATAATTTATTCTAATAAATTTAGAAATTGGTTAGTCTTTTAATTGACCTCATTAATACTCATTTAAACATTTTAGTTTTTTTTTTACACAAAAACTTGAAATGCCTAAGCTTTCTTTGCCAATTTCTTTAATTCACTTTGTTCTATAGATTTCTTTCCACAAGTCCTAAATGCCACAAAGAGCGTGTTTGGTTGGGGCTGTTACTTCAGTGAAACTTTAATACCATATTCACTTGCTTGCTCATTTACGAGAAATGTAAAAAAGGGTAGATTGGATAAAATACAAATGAAGCACGAGTGTTTAAAGCTGTGACAAAATACAAATATTAGAGCTACTAAGAACACTACTCTTACATGGAGAGCAGTTAAAAGCAAGACACATTGATTGTGAAACTGTTTTTATTAACCAGCTGCAATGGGTTTTGCCAGGACTAAATATAGAAACTACTGTATTGAGCATTTACCTTTTTATTAGTTTGTTTTTAGCCATTGTTTGTTGTCATTACTGATATTAACATGACTTGTGCAACACAGTTGGCACAGCCTTGAGTTGTATTTTGAGCCTTATTTCAGTATTTTTGTCTGATCGTGTGGATGGGGTGGGTATTGTAGACTAAGTGGGGATTTGATGTAAAGGTGAGGTGTTATTAAAAACCTTCTCATGTAGTAAAAGTGCTGAAACATTTATTTTCTAGGAGGAATTTGGCTTTGACATGAGTATCTTGGATATTGGTGGCGGATTCTCCGGAGCAGAATTTCAACTTGAGGAGGTATCTTGAACAATCAACACTATGAAAGTATTGGTTACCCTTGTATGTTTTAATGCACTTAATCTTGTCTTTTCTTAGGTGTTCTGTTATATTTATTGTCATGGAGCATAATAGTCAGCATCTTTAGTGCTTATAGGTTTAGTAAGACACTAGACTCAGCTAGGTAAAATAAACCTGTCTGCTGCTTTGCCTACGTGTACCACCCTTTTTTCTTTTTTTTATTTTTTTTTTTTTTTTATTTAACTTGCCCTCTGTCTTGGTCAGATTTGACCATCAATTTTTTGCCTACTTATTTCCTTTGAACTTTGCATGCATGTTGATCTCTAGTGAGAGTGCAATATTTAGTTAGTTTTGACCTAGGATCTGTACATTATGTCAAATTTAAATTTCTCATTTCCTTCAAATTTTTCATATGTGTTAGCTAAAAGTAGAAGTGTTGATCAAGTAGTTAGCGTGGTGGACTTTTGATCAAACAGTCAAAGGTTCTAGACTAATGTAGGCAAATTATTAAAAAAATAATAATAATTTGGATTCAGTATGACAGTTAAGCAGTATTGGTCAAGTGGTTAGCGTGTCCGATGTTCAAATATTCTGCTTTGAGACCAATATACACAAACCTCTTTTTAAAGTTTACTAATTTTTTCATTGTTATACAAATTTGGTGAAATACTGTGATTTTGTGATATTGACTCAGTGAATAAAGTGTTGGACTTTTCTAAGAATGAAGGTTAGATTCTCCAATAGATAAAATCACATCCAGTACTTCACATGTGTTAAGGTTTCACCATGGTTAGGATTTTCTGAAATGAGAACATGAGTGGATCTTATGGTTTCACTTTAAGATTGTAGGTTTGATTCCACTCTGTCGCTAATGGAATTTCTATCAAATCACTTTCCCACCTAAGTCAAGAATATTGTGAGGTGGACTATGTGGCATAATGGAGGCTAAAAAATAAAGGTTAAGTGAGGTGATTTTATTCAAAAAAAAAAATGAAAGTTTTTTCTTATACTAAGATTTTGTTGGTCATACGTGACTAAAAATAACATTGTGGGGTGCTCTTAAAAGAATTTAATTAAAATGCGTAGACTCCTTTTTAAAAAAAAAAAAATTCTTAGAATTTGAAAATGTCTCCAATTATAACCTTTCTCTTCTACTTATATGATGTCATTTTCTTTCCATAGTTCAGCTATTTTGAAATTTTACTTTTAACGATGCTGTGCATTTTAATTTTTTTTTAATCCATGAGCCATATGGGCTTCTGGCACAACTCAGATGGTTCCTGTGCTTTTCTTATCACTGTGATATGTTGGAGCAGTAGCATGGAATGTGTTGTATGCTTACTAGACTTGCTGCTTAGACTTTCACTGTTCTATGTACACAAAGGTGAACTTAATATTGGACTTAAGTTAATCACGAAGGCTGACTGTGTTTTGTGGACTAGCCTGGACTGTTTAGCGCACCTTGTTCCACCCAACTGTAGCACCAAACTGCTGGCTGTTGTGACCAATGTCTTATACTTTCTGCATGACAATTTGGTTTTTCTGTAGTACATTTTAAGCACACATTAATTTACATTTTTTCTAGTAGATATTTTTCTACCTGATGCCTTGAGACCCTCTGTTTGGAGAAATTGTTTGCTAGTTAATGTTTTCAAAGGGTTAAGCGCATTTACTGTTTTCAAAAGTATATCCTGTGTAAGTTTTGCCTCGTTTTCTGTTTGTTTAGGCTTTTGTGTCAAAACAGTTTCACTGTAAGTTCATTAAAGTACTTTAAAATGCTAGTACTATTAAATTATAATATTGAAGGTAGTTTTTTGGTTTGCTTTTTGTGATCCAAAGTTTTTTGTTTTCTTTGTTCTTCCTTCTCTGCAGGTATATAGTGCTATTAGTCCTCTGCTTGATGTGTATTTCCCTCCAGAGTCCGGTGTGTCTGTTATTGCTGAACCAGGAAGTTTTTACGTTGCTGCTTCATTTACACTTGCAGTAAACATAATTTCAAAGAAAGTGATTGCAAGAGATCATCATGATAAATTCACAGGTTAGTTAAACACATGCTTAGATACATTTTAGTTACTTTTAACTACTTTAGTTAATTTTGATGCAACTTTTGTTGTAGATTTGGAACCATCACCAAATGATGAACCAGCATTTGTGTATTACATGAATGATGGTGTATATGGGTCTTTTTCCAATAAGTTAGCTGAAGAGACCATTACAGTTCCTTTGGTTCACAAGGTAAGGATTATTTTTACCTGAGTCCCTGGTCTTTTTATTGCAGCAATGATGTCTAGGTTCAGGTCCATTGTTAATTTAACTTGCAGGAATATTGGCTAAAAACCTATTTTGATAGCTTTCTCTTTTACATGTTAAATATTCTTTTTTGTTTTTGTTAGAAATACAATAAAGATGAAGTCATGTTTGCCAGCAGTTTGTGGGGCCCATCTTCAGATGGCCTAGACCAAGTTGTCGAGCACTGTCTGTTGCCTGAGCTGAATATTGGAGACTGGGTGATTTTTGAAAATATGGGTGCTAACAGCCTGGGGGAGCAGGCCAACTTTACTGATTTTCAGAAACCACCCATATACTATGTTATTTCGGCTTGTGATTGGTAAGTTTTTGTACTAATTTCTCATATTTTGCACGTCAAACCCATTTTTTGTCACTAGTTCTGTTTTTTAGTTTCACTCGTAAACTACCAAACAGTACTCAATTTTGTTCCTTGACCTGGTTTATCGATATATGGCTTGATGTAGCCAGAAACTTTATGCATAATTGCAGATGGAAATGTAGTTATAATAAAAACAAACAAGTAAAATACAACTGCTTTCTTTTATTTTCAATTTCTGTCTTCAAATGGGAAGTGTTTAGCAGACAATTTTAATACAGTTTTTATTCCATAGGTACGACATACAGGAAGCAGGAATAACACTGGATGCTACAATGAAGAAATGGTCTCTTGTACATGCTTGTTTTCAGCTGGGTCCTGATACCTTTTCCTCACTGGTTTAAGGCATTTCCATCTGACGTTCTTGCGTCTTCAAAATTGATAAATTGCCTGGTTAACATTCCAAAGTCGAAGTATATTGAATGCAGAATTGAGGCATTTAACTGGGATCAGGCAAAAGTGTATTTTATCTGGTCGCCTAATTGTACAGAAGTTCAAAAATACATTTGCTTTGCTCTGACACCCAAATTTACTTGATCATACTGTATTAAAATATGCAACAAAATGGATGACTCAGATGAGATGGAATCCTACTGCTGGGTTCCCCTGCTTAAAGTTTACATATGCGTTTGTGTTTTTCCTTTTTTAATTACAGAATACAGCACAGGTTTTCAGTCTTGAAAATTGTCTACCCAAGATGTAATAGCTCTCCGTAGAGTACCATTTAGAGCAGAATTTGTAAATTTGTGCTTTGACGTGTAGTGGTAGAAAGTCAATGTGACTTTTCAGTTGGCTTGTGATATAATTCAACTTCACCCTCGTCTGATTGCAATAAATTTCTTGTGTAAGTTTTGCTACTTTGTTCCCTGTTCAAGTGATAGAGTTGTACAGTCTTGGGCACACTAAGCTTTAGCTATGTTTTCTTCACTGTATAAATTGTATTCCTGTTTAGTATAGTTGTGATGCCCTGCACAGTGTTACCAAATCGTGCTGTCTTTTTAAACTTTTTTAAATTAAAATTGACCAGGTGTGATTTATTCACATCCCTTTATTTTCTTTGTTCAGCTTATTTAATTTTGTCTGTAAATTTGTTACCAGTCGTAGAAGTTTGTGAGACTAAAGATTTTGGGAAGTTCCATTTAACTTGTCTTGCTTTGGTATTTAGACTTTTTAATCTACGGCAGTAAGTATATAATTTGACAGGCATTGACTGGATCTGCAATTTTTAGCAACATTACATCTATATGTTCAATTGTTTTAGAAAATGTATGTAGGATTATAAACAGAAGTAAATTTACTTACAATTTTGGCATAAGAATATTTTGCTAGCCCTTTAAGTTTGACAGTCTGTCTAGGCTAAATCTCTATCCAAACTGCCATGTGTACTAGTGAAATCTGATAGCTGTCCCTCATCTACCTGGACTGACAAAACGCAGACCATCATAACATTGAACTTTGTATAGATGTCTTGTTCAAAGCAAAATCTTTTGTAATCCATGTGGAATTACACAGAATACCCCATCACAGTACAGTTTTATGTTGAATGAGGTTGTCAGAATTGACCTTCAAGGTAAAAGCAATGCAGTTTAGCTAAATGGAGTACTTTAGTTTTCCAGCAACAGATATTTTATTAATCCCAAGGGGAAATTCACATACTCCAGCAGCAGCAGCACAACAAAGTGATAGAAATGCAGGTAAAACTGACAATAACTTTGTATAATAACGTTTATGGATCTATCTATCTATCTATCTATCACTTTGTAGAATGTGACCGGTCATTCAAATTTGACCAAAGTGGCCGCATATTTCAAAAAGAGCACCTTGAAAAGGACTGGCTGTTATGAGCTGCAGGATTTATTCATTATTCAAATGGCATGTTGTTGATTGTCAGGACTTGATCTTGATGTGCTGTGTTGGTTCAACCTTGCAGGATTAAGTAGGGTTTAAATTTAGTTTCATGAGCAAGGCTAATAGTGTGAGAATAACCTAACCATTCCTGTTCTACTTCTTACCTTGTATGTACTTCAGTCCAGATGCTAATAACTTGTAACTTTTATTAAAAATTAAAATGGTCCCAAAAATAAGTAATTAGGTTAACATTTTTAGATGCTGTGTAGCAGAAAATAAGTCCACACTGGTATAGCATGGAAGAGTTCAAATACTAACTTGCATTGTGAATGATAATATAAGAGCTTGGTGTGGAAAGCATGTATTACTGGCAGCAAAGTGCAAACCACTGAACTGCACAGTGAAGGTGTAATAGGCCACTTGAGCGTTTAAATTGAGGAAATGGCAGTGCCCTGCGTACTTTGACTCTTAACAGGTTGAAATGTGGTGTGGGGGGGTGTAAGCTAGAAGTGAATTTTGATCTTTGTTCCTGTATTGTCTCTGATAATAATCGGAGACATGTTTACAACTAATTACAGTGGTTAATTCCTCAACGGGTCTTAAAAGCTTGGGTAACAGATCTAACAAAGCATCTTGGAATGGAAAGAAACATGAGAATATTGCAATTCTTGTCTACATCCATATACACACTGGAAAAAAATGCCTAAGAATTGCCTTACAATTGGAGATGGGCTACATCGGTGCTGTTGACAAGAAGGTGAAAACTAGGTTTTATGTTTAAGTAATAGGCAAGTTGTACTTGCACTGCACATAAATTGTCAGCTAAACTTAACTGAAGGAGTGGGAATTAGTCTATTTCCTAAAGTAGCAGAATCCTCGAGATGAATGGGGGGGAAAAAAGGGTGTCTATCATAATTCTTGGTCTCCAAACCTAGCAGGGTTTGCTTAGTTCCTTTGATATGTTTTTTATTTTGTTTTTTAGAACAATAATGAAATGATCTGTCAGCCCAACAATCTCTATATCCTGTTCACCAAGATTGTTCAAAGTAACATCCAGATGAGAGCTGATGTTCCCTAAAGTTCTTTCCTCTCCAGTAATTGATAACCACAGATTCATGGTGTAATTTGTGTGAAGGAAAAATCAGTTTCCATGTGTTCTCATTGAGTTCATTTTAAATCCTCTGTACTAACTCCTTTTATAACCTTCAGTCATATATCCTCTTAAAGCGAATGGTGTCTTTTTTCCCCCTAGGTTGTACCGCAGTCCCAGAAATCACCCAAGTCCTGCTTTTATGAATGGCTATTTATCTAGCATTACTTTGTTTTGATGAAAGTTTGAAGGACTAGGGATGGTCCCAGCAGCACAACACAAAGCAAGTATCAATCTGGAGCAATTGATACACATGCTTGTCAATGTTGTGTGTATAAATCTTTTTTAATTATTTGCTCGCTGCTCACCTTCTGGCAACAAATGTATTATGAATCTTGGAAAAGTGGTGTAAGGTTGCAGAGAGTTGGTGCTGTCTCCAATGGAAACCAAGTGCAAGGATACAAACATAAAGTGCCATTTTTAAAGAGTAATAACTTGCTGAGGTGAAACCAAAAATGGTATAAGGGTCACGTCTGCCACTTCACTTAAATGCAGTTATTTTTCAAATCCCAATTTTTCTTTGGACCAAGTTCCATGTCCTCCCTCCCTTCACTGACCTTGCTATTCCATTTCCAGTAGTTCAACCTAGCAGATTCTGGTGCCTGAACTAATAGATGGGGCAGTCAGTAGAAATCCAGAAAAGGGCACATACTTTCTATGTTTGCACAGCCACAGCACTTGTTAGTAATATCCAAACAAATTATGCAAAAACACAACAGTGCTGTTACATAATTTGATGTATTGTCTTCTACCTTGGTTACCCTTCTGAAAAAGTAATTGGCCCTGATTTAACAAACAAATCTAAATTATAGTGAATTAAATTTGACTAGACAAGTGTGAGTTTGATAATGAATCTTAAGTATTTTAATTGAACTTTCCAGTAATGTGAGATTGGCTTCCAAAAGAAATTCATTAAGACCAGAGAAAGCAAGTCCAGCAAAGCACAGGGACAGTAATCATCTGCAAATGGAGAAAATGATGACTGGTTATACTGTAACTCTGCCCTGGAGTGGCTGGTACAGGAAAGTTATTTCTGAGAATGTGTGGGAAAACTCATCTGTGAAAGTACAGAAGAGCCCAGATGAATAACTAAGGAAATGCAGGCCTCTCACCTCGGTTCATGTTGCATGATTTCACTGTTCAAAAAGTCATTGGGCTAAAAATGGTATCTGTAGGAGAGTTGCAAGGAACTGCTAATCAAGAGAAACATTGAGGTGCATGGTTGCCAAATATCTTCTTGATTACCCCCAAAATGTTTAGGATAATGTTCTGTGGACTGATGCCTCAAAGTGTTTTGGAGACCCGGCTCCAGTTCCATCTGTCATAAAGCTATGATGGCACTCCACAATAGAGCATCACGCCCACAGTCAAACATGGTGTGGGAATTCTTTGCTGCTACAGGGCTGGGGTGACTTGTTATAACTGAGGAAGGCACCAAACTAACATATCTGGTCGTCAGACGACAATCTGAAGCACAAGAGCAAGTCTGCCTCTGATGGACACACCATGCATTTCACAGCTGAAAAACCTCCAATGTGGCTGCAATCGAGTCATTGTTCAGAGCAGAGTTGGCCAGAACTTCTCCACCGCACGGCCAAAGACTGACGTCATGCTAGCACAAGAGTTTGATTGCAGTTGTTGCTGCTAAAGATGGCACAGCCAAGTACTATGTTTTAGGTGTTGATGAACCTTTTTTCCTTCAATAAATTATCATTTAAAAGTTGTGCATTGTACTTACTCAGGTTGTCTTTTATACTAAATGTGTTTAGAGAGCAAAAATAAGTTTTGAATAAAGCAAAAATAGAAACACTGGACGAGGGCATAGTACGCTGTGGAAAGGTAAATGAAGGTAATGTGAACATTTAGAATCAAAATGAGCTTCCCTCACAATTCACTTTACAGCTGATGGGGTCTGAGAATTGTAAGGTGGGTTAAAAAAAAATGTCAACAACCCCAGTCGTATTGTGCAACCTTTGAGGAATAAGAGACTTGTTTGCCTTTGTGGCTGCTAGTCTTGAGTCACTCGCCCTAAACCTCATTTAAAGATTCTGTCAGGATTAAAGTTTAGATTGTTTGTGGAAACTTCCTTTCACATCTTCTGTGCTTTCTGATTCATATGACTCTTGTTGTCTAAAGCTGGTGCATCTCTATATATGAGCTATGGATGATAGCTCCAAATATTATAACATGAAAGCTATAAACAACAATGTATAGAAAGTTTCCCCAACAAGAGAATCTGACATTGTGCGCCTTTTGTGTTTTGCCCATGCGTAAAGAGGCACTTGGAATTCGCTAATTCAGGCCATTGTGAAGGAGCCAGAAGTCAAAGACTGACCACGTCTGCCTCCCATCGAGTAAACAGCCGGCTGTGGATTTCCTTATTGAGAATGCGGCAGAGTGGAGTGATCTGTGGACCATAGAAGTTACCGCAACTCAATTCAGGAGCTAATCGCGCCTGGACGAGGGTATACGATGTTGAAAGATCCGAAACACCCGATGACCCCAAGTTATATCACTGATGAAGTGAGTAGGTTGCACCGATAGGTGTGTGTTAAATAAATGGGAGGCCCTACCAATATTAAGATAGTGTTACACACAATTTGCTCAGTGATTGTATTTATCATCCCCCCCCAAAAAAAGTCTGGTTCTCACAAATGTCCGTTCATTGGCAAAACTAGTAAAGAACACCAAAGCATGTCGTTCTGCCCCATTGGCCCACTAATCAGTGACTAGTTCAGTTTTGTCAGACCTGCCGCAGTCTACTACCGTCAAGTCAGCCTGAAAGTCGTGTGTTTGTGTGTGCGCATCTGTTGTTGAGTATCAGTGCTCTGTTGTGCACCAGCATGAACCATTCTTCAGCTCTGAAGTCACCATTTCCAGCCTTTCTTAGTCAGAGAGAGGCCTTGGGAGCTTGCGCTGATAGCCCAGTGCCACTCCCACCACACGACAAACCACCTGGATTAGGACCCGAGTGCAGTGGGTGACACCTCAGCACACGCTGGAACAGTGTGAGGACACTATATGATAGATAGATAGATATGTAAGGCACTACATGATTGATAGATAGATAGATAGATAGATAGATATGAAAGACACTATATGATAGATAGATAGATAGATAATGAAAGGCACTACATGATAGATAGATAGATAGATAATGAAAGGCACTACATGATAGATAGATAGATAGATAGATAGATAGATAGATAATGAAAGGCACTACATGATAGATAGATAGATAGATAGATAGATAATGAAAGGCACTACATGATAGATAGATAGATAGATAGATAGATAGATAGATAGATAGATAGATACTTTATTAATCCCAAGGGGAAATTCACATAATCCAGCAGCAGTTTACTGATACAAAAAACAATATTAAATTAAAGAGTAATAAAAATGCATGTAAAAACAGACAATAACTTTGAATAATGTTAGCATTTACTCCCCTGAGTGGAATTGAAGAGTCGCATAGTGTCGGGTCTCCTCAGTCTGTCAGTGGAGCAGGACGGTGACAGCAGTCTGTGATGAAGCTGCTCCTCTGTCTGGAGATGATCCTGTTCAGTGGATGCAGTGGATTCTCCATGATTGACAGCAGTCTGCTCAGCGCCCGTTGCTCTGCCACAGATGTCAAACTGGCCAGCTCCATGCCTACAATAGAGCCTGCCTTCCTCACCAGTTTGTCCAGGCGTGAGACGTCCCTCTTCTTTATGCTGCCTCCCCAGCACACCACCGCGTAGAAGAGGGCGCTCACCACAACCGTCTGATAGAACATCAGCAGCATCTTATTGCAGATGTTGAAGGACGCCAGCCTTCTAATGAAGTATAGTCAGCTGTGACCTTCCTTACACAGAGCATCAGTATTAGCAGTCCAGTCCAATTTGTCATCCAGCTGCACTCCCAGGTATTTATAGGTCTGCACCCTCTGCACAGTCACCTCTGATGATCACAGGGTCCATGAGGGGCCTGGGCCTCCTAAAATCCAGTAGTAAGTAGTTCTCTCGTTTAAAGAGGACAGACAGACAAACATTGGAATTTATATATTATACATTAGTAAACCTTCAAAATTACATGCAGTTAGTCTCGACAGCATTTCTGGAGGTTAGTAGAGCCTGATAACTCTAAGAATCTTCACCAAAATGTCTGCTTTGTTTGGGTCTCCATACCTCTGTGAGTCTGACGTGAATGTCATGAAGTCAAAGTTCAGAACAAGCCTGACAGACGAACATCTAGAGTGAACCTTAGTGGCATCACACTTGCGACTGGACGTGTGAATAAAGTGACACAGTGACAAGGGACAAAATGACAAATGAAGAAGTCACATCTGTGGAATAGGAATGGCATTGTTTTGTTTTGACAGCATTCATGTTTTAATCCAATAGTGTGAGATGTACCAGAAAATGCATACAGACAGACATACAAAATGCACTTGCAGGTGAACTAAATATTTCTGTGATGTTTAATGCAAAATGTGAGTTGAGGACACCGACATTTTGTAAACGTGCAGGCAAAACGAGCTGATTCGGTGTGTTTGGGTTGAAATAAGCAATGAGAAGAAACGTTAGAAAACATGAGTAGCTCTCGGCCATTTTCATTTTGTACAAGTATCTCTCACGGAAAAAAAAGGTTGGCGCCCCCTGCACCAGCGAGTGTTGATTAGCACACATAAGTAAGAATTTCAGTGTACTCTCCACGTGACGAGTATCTCAGTTCAACTCGATAAAGCCGGCGAGCCTCTCTGTGTGTTTTGATGAACAGCACCCTCTTGTGGATGTACGACACATAACACAGAGCGGGACTCCTACAGGTAGTATAAGGCTGATCGTGAACAAAAAAAAAAAAACACAAGAAACACTACAGTGGACTAAGTGGGTTTGATCGTTTTAGTGTACTTTTAACTTGAAATTATCACAAAACGTGCAAAGGTTAAATCATAGAACCATCATTTATGACACATTTCAGTGTCTTTCAATTCCTGTTTCTCGTCTACTGCTCCTGTTAAATGTGGTGTGTTCCTCATAGATCCATTTTGGGTCCTATTTTATTTCCTACTAGCTGAAATACCCAGCGGTACCCGAGAGGAAAATAAAATATAATAAAAAAAAAAAAACAACTTTAAAAATAAATGAACAAACAATGAAGACTCACTGGCGTGCTTGTCTTGCAGTCTTGAATGAATGTTATCATCCAGTTGACGCTCGGAACCAGTATTTTTAGTCGACCAATGAGAAACATGTGTACCAAGTGTCATGAAAATCGCTCCAGCCGTTTCGTACATTGACTTAAACAAACAGTTCAAACTTTAAAAATCAATAGACGTTGGCACTGTATCTGATCGTGTTCAGCTCTGATAGGAAAGCGATCGCCGCATGGGGAGAAAAGCAAATGGCCGTGATATCTCTGGCAATCAGCAGCTACCCTCTAAAACACATGGAGCTCCGATCTCTCTCTCAAAAACGTCAAACGTTACTCCTTAACAATCTGTAGGTGATAATGTCAGTTGAACAAACGGGTATAGCTAGCTAAGCGGAGGGAAGGTGCACTCCAACACGTGGCGAGACGTAGAGTAACTCGAACAGAGGCGGGCGAGTGAATGAGGAAGGCCCGCCCCCAATGAGGAAGGCCCGCCCCCCTGCTCTCGGCCCACAGCCACTCTGTTGAATTTGCATAAATACATCAGTAACGAAAGTGAACTATGATAACTTAGCGCGATTAGAGAAGTCGCAAAATCAAACGGAAAGTTCAAGCAAATAATAGGAAACAACTAGATCTACATCCGTTAAGTAATTCTCTCATGAAAAGCGGACAGAAATGCAGATAGAATGTGTTTGGACCACAAAATTTTTAAAACCGTTTCTTAGCGAGCGTCTATGGACCAAGGGCAACCAACATTTCAAATTTTAAGTGCTAAGTCCTCATGGTTCGGAAGATTTCGTAATGAGTGATTCTAAATTGGGGCGGCACGGTGGCGCAGTGGTAGCGCTGCTGCCTCGCAGTTAGGAGACCTGGGTTCGGTGGAGTTTGCATGTTCTCCCCGTGTCTGCCTGGGTTTCCTCCGGGCGCTCCGGTTTCCTCCCACAGTCCAAAGACATGCAGGTTAGGTGGATTGGCAATTCTAAATTGGCCCGGGTGTGCTTGGTGTTTGTGTGTGTCCTGCGGTGGGTTGGCACCCTGCCCGGGATTGGTTCCTGCCTTGTTTCCTGTGTTGGCTGGGATTGGTTCCAGCAGGACCCTGTGTTCGGATTCAGCGGGTTGGAAAATGGATGGATGGATGAATATCGATTCTTTCTCTCTGACATAACCACGCAGGACTTTTCCAAGTCTCTTTGCTTACGCTCTTCCTGCCCTGGATGTGGGTACATTGCTTGGCACGAAGACTCGTCTCGCGGGACGTGAAAGTGTCTCTGAGACAATCACGTGTCGTCTCCTTCCAAGATTTTTAATTACAATAGAGAGATTTACCTGCATTGTATATTTTAATGTAAAGAACTTTGGCTGCAGCACTGCTGATGTTGTTTTAAATCCACTCTATAAATAAATTGACATCTTAATTTTCCATATTACTGCTTTTTTCTTACCCCCTCTACGCTGAGTGTTACATAGTCGCCTACTACACTTGCTCTGAATCTTCATGACGGATGGTTCAAGCTAAGCATTATTATTGGATGTGTCATCGGTTATCAGGTGTTGCTCATTCAAAGGTGTCTTGATGAATTGGTGACTCCTGATTAGCCAGTTTGAAGCCACGTGTGTAATACGTAGGTCTGGAGACAACCATGAGCGAGTTTTCCTCAAAACTGGGTGGGAACAATTAGACGGCTCACTGAGTGTCACATTTCTGAACCAATCAAATGCCTCGTGAAGGTGGAGCTCAAACTATGGGCGGAGATTTTGATCCGTAAAGGTCAGCGGAGCTCTTGTTAACTGACAGACAGCAAGTTTCTGATTAAGGTGAACCATCCACAGTCAAATCTACGAGACATATGAACGTGTGTCATGTGTGCAGAGAGTACACTGAACATTTTTTTGTCTCTCATAACCTGATGCAATAATCTGTAGCATCATTGGAATTCAATGACATCAATGGACGAATGGTACACGTGAACGGTATGTTGTCACAAGTGCTGTGCGTACTCTTTGTTGTTCAGCGTTACAGAAATATAGTAGGAGTCAATTTAAACGTGAAAGATTTGGCAGCTATGTTCATGAAAATATCCATCCATCCATTCATTATCCAACCCGCTATATCCTAACTACAGTGTCACGGGGGTCTGCTGGAGCAAATCCTAGCCAACATAGTGCGTAAGGTAGGAAACAAATCCCGGGCAGGGCGTCAGGCCACCGCAGGGCTCTTGAAAATATAAAGATCAAAATTTGCATTTAAAGTAAATGGTGTGTCAAGGACCACCATTAAGCATTAAGAGAGCTGATAACAGAGAGGCACAGGAGATGGAGATTTCAGTACTCTGAGCCCCCAAATCAACAAATCTGCCTAACAACTCCAGCAGATGCACAGTTGAGGCTGAACAACATCCACCTTCTGACTGCACGTCTAAACAAATAACTAAAGAAATGTAACATTTCTGTCTAATTGAAAATGCAATCATGCCATATAAAATGGCCACAGTTGTGTATCCATAGACCACAATGCTTATCTAAACTCTACTTGCTGTTATGTCATATAGTGATGTAATAGTTAAAATGACAGAAACATCTCTTGGCAGACAAAGGCACTTCTCAAACATGTGGAGTCCAGCAGCTGCAGTGGTCGATGTGTCTGTCTGTCTGTCTCCACCGTCACAGTCCACATTACAACATACAAATGAATTATTAGGCTTCAGTTACCTTGCGCTACTGAGCACCTGAATTCTGTCACACACGTGCAAATGGGAGGCAGCCAATGGGCTTGAAAGATGGCAATTCCACGCCAGACCAAGGGGTGGCAGTGTGCACTAACCCTTTCTCGCTTTCTCCTGCAGACCACCAGAGGGAAATCCTGCCTGGACCTGGCAACGTCACTTCTGCTCCCAAGTACACCTTTTCTCAGTGGCGTAGCTCGAGTTCAAGCAGCTCGAGGCGGGGTGGTGCTACAATTTGTCATCCTCTGAATTATCTGAATATGTTATCCTGTTTAAACAGAAAATCAAAATGACGTATAGAGAAAAATTACGATAAATTTTGCCTAGATCAGGGGTGGGCAAAGTCGTTCCTGGAGGGCCGCAGTGGCTGCAGGTTTTTGTTCCAAACCAATTGCTTAATAAGAAGCCCTTATTGCTCTAGAAACACTTCTGCTTCGTTTTAGTTGCCTCCCTCACTAAGATTTTGAACCCTTGTTGCTTATTTAGGTCTTAAACAGCTGCATTCTCGGTTTTTAATTGCTCCTTATTAGCAATAAGATGCAAATGACAAAAGAAACCAGCAGTTATCCGTTTTGCGTGTTACCCTTTACACCCGTGTGTATTTATCGTGCACTATTTGGTTTAATTAAATACTTGGAAGGAAAGAGAAGAGAAAAACGTGAAGGATTGAGAATTAGCATCCGTTTTACACTTCAAAGTATTTGGATGACATCCTTAGAATGGAAAAAAAAATTTAGGATATGAGAATGACTTGACATAGCAGAGTTAAAGCTGTAATTATTACCAAGGATTGTTTTTTAATTAAGCAACTGGGTTGGAACAAAAACCCACAGCCACTGCGGCCCTCCAGGAATGAGTGTGCCCAGCCCTGGCCTAGATGTATTCATATATAGAGAAACAGCAATCATTTTTCTCATATAATTATTTATAAGCATCAACTAGACAGGAATATGGTATAGACGCACTGATAAGCCGTGTTCTGATTATTAGTTTAATATAATTACGTTGCGAAAACCAGAACCAGTGTAGTGTAGGAGTGATAAGTGGGAATGTTTTCTGCGCAGAGCAAGAACGCATACGGATTGATAACGAAACGAAATTATAAATTGTAAATTAGTCGTTTATCTTCCTAGAAATTATTATCGGTGTAATGTTTATGTTTATTTTTGTTATTGACGCATACATTTGAACTGCTGTGTCTGATGCCATCACAGGACTGTCTGAAAATTATTTTTGAAACATTTGTGGATAAAAATCAGAGAATTTTACTTTTTTCATTCATGAGTGATATTTTTCCGAACCCTGCTGCTTACACACGAGTTGTACTGAGTCTTTTGGACTATAAGGCCGCCCCTAAAAATGGGCACCGCCCCCTCCTAGCTACGCCACTGCCGCTTCCGGTTCTGGCCCTGGTGACATCACTTCCTCCGTATTCACTACACGCTCTTGTCCCCAGACAGTCTGGCCCCTCAAGACTAACGTCAAATATGCCCGTCATTAGTGAATGTGTATTTGTGTGTTTGTATGCGTGCGTGCGCTCCTTTCAAAGGACAGGCATGTCATCCTGATGCCGTTGGCGTGGGCTTCAACCTCTGTGAACATACAGACCATCAGTCAACAAGGTGCAGGAAGGCTACTAAAATGGACGTGTAAGGAAGAGTTTCACTGTATTCTACACGTCTCAATACTACTACTGTTACCTTTATTACTACTGACACTAAAGGTCAGCCAGTTAGATAAAACCACAAGTTCCCCCTTTTGACCACAAGGTTTTTGTCCATTTTGGTTTAATTGCTTGTTCTTCTGCCTTTCAGGGAGTATCTGTCTGAATTTTTATTAACACATGGTGGGGTAAAACAAAGCAGGTACCTACACAACAACATGGGCAATGTACCAAGCAGCTTCTTACAAAGTGGGCATTGGACTGTCTCCTAGTATCAGTAAACACCTGGACAGGTGGTAATTATGCTGTGCTCATCTTCTCACAGAAATCGGAGGAATGACTTGACATCTCTGAGCGCTTTGGGACCTCAGAGAGGAACAAACCTTCTACTGGGAAATGTGATGAGGGCACCACTCCAATTATTACTTACCACTGGGAAAATATTAAGAAACTCCCGTTACATAATTTTGATGTGTTGTGAAGTCACCTTGAATGTTAAATACCATGTGAACACAGCATTACTGATAAAAAATACAGCAAGGGGACCTAAATGGAGAGGAAACCCAGCTAGCCAGGTGGACAGATTACATCTGGTAAGGCAGAGAGAACACCTGATGGACAGATATTTATTCACATAGATAAAGTAGTCCTCGATCCATCCATTAGCCATTCTTGAAGCCACTTAAATAAGTTCAGGATCACAGGAGTCACAGCCTCCACCTAACACCTTGAAATACAGAATGGCAAATTGAACACCTACAAAGATGAACAGATAAATCCATCTGTTAAACTGCACTCCACATTAATCTAATTTCCTATTTGACTGACACCAGGCCTCTCTAATGTGCTTGTCAATTTTCTTACCTTTGTATCTAACAGAAGTATCTACCTTGGCAGCAATAGAGAAGAAAGAAAGCCACTCTGGATAAGACATCAGTCCATAACATGGGCCATTCAGGGCAAAGACAAGCTTATTCAAGTCAGTGATGGGAATAAAACAGGGAGAGAAGGAAAAACTATCAGGGTAGCAGCCTAGATGATACGGCATAGAGTATACTGCAAATCAGAAGGTCAAGTGCATGGATGCTGGTTCAGTGTCTGAGCTCGGGGGTCACTATGTACAAGTGCTAAACAGATTTCACATATGGGTGACAGCAAGGAGATGAATACTGGGAGAATAACTGTTACATCCCCTATTATCTGTATCTGTAAAACAACCCCCATAAGAGACCCAACATGCTTCTATATGTGATAGATAGATAGATAGATAGATATGAAAGGCACTATATGATAGATAGATAGATAGATAGATAGATAGATAGATAGATAGATAGATAGATAGATAGATAGATAGATAGATAGATAGATAGATAGATAGATAGCTATGAAAGGCACTATATATATAGATAGATAGATAGATAGATAGATAGATAGATAGATAGATAGATAGATAGATAGATAGATATGAAAGGCACTATATGATAGATAGATAGATAGATAGATAGATATATAGATAGATAGATAGATAGATAGATAGATAGATAGATAGATAGATAGATAGATATGAAAGGCACTATATGATAGATAGATAGACAGATAGATAGATAGATAGATAGATAGATAGATAGATAGATAGATAGATAGATATGAAAGGCACTATATGATAGATAGATAGATAGATAGATAGATAGATAGATAGATATGAAAGGCACTATATGATAGATAGATAGATAGATAGATAGATAGATAGATAGATAGATATGAAAGGCACTATATGATAGATAGATAGATAGATAGATAGATAGATAGATAGATAGATAGATAGATAGATAGATAGATAGATAGATATGAAAGGCACTATATGATAGATAGATAGATAGATAGATAGATAGATAGATAGATAGATAGATAGATAGATAGATAGATAGATAGATAGATAGATAGATATGAAAGGCACTATATGATAGATAGATAGATAGATAGATAGATAGATAGATAGATAGATATGAAAGGCACTATATGATAGATAGATAGATAGATAGATAGATAGATAGATAGATAGATAGATAGATATGAAAGGCACTATATGATAGATAGATAGATAGATAGATAGATAGATAGATAGATAGATAGATAGATAGATAGATAGATAGATATGAAAGGCACTATATGATAGATAGATAGATAGATAGATAGATAGATAGATAGATAGATAGATAGATATGAAAGGCACTATATGATAGATAGATAGATAGATATGAAAGGCACTATATGATAGATAGATAGATAGATAGATAGATAGATAGATAGATATGGAAGGCACTATATGATAGATAGATAGATAGATAGATAGATAGATAGATATGAAAGGCACTATATGATAGATAGATAGATAGATAGATAGCACTATATGATAGATAGATAGATAGATAGATAGATAGATAGATAGATAGATATGAAAGGGACTATATGATAGATAGATAGATAGATAGATAGATAGATAGATAGATAGATAGATATGAAAGGCACTATATGATAGATAGATAGATAGATAGATAGATAGATAGATAGATAGATATGAAAGGCACTATATGATAGATAGATAGATAGATAGATAGATAGATAGATAGATAGATAGATAGATTGATTGATTGATTGATTGATTGATAGATTGATAGATTGATAGATTGATTGATTGATTGATTTGACTACTCGGGACAGTTTCACTTGCTCCAGCAGCAACACAGATTGTAAAATGCATACAGACGGTAAACCAACACACAAATGCCAGTCCCAGAACTGTAAACAAAATATACTCAGTGTACATTTAATATGTAATATTCATCAGTAAATATTGTCTCTATACCAATGTATCTGTTATACAAGACTAGGGTTATGAGTGTCGCAGTGAGAGTAGGCATTACAGAGTCTGATTTTATAAGTGACCAGGGTGTTGGATAAATTAATCACAATATTTGTTGTCAGTTCTGGTTTCCTAATTACTTTGTGGTGTGACCCTTAGTAAGTCACGTAACCTGGCAGGACTCCAAGTCTCACTTTTCTTTGTGCTTTGCTTTTGTGAACACTGTCACCTAAAAGTAATGTAATGTGATCATTAATACTGGCCATCAATCACAATGCAAAAAACGTACCACTTCTAATCCCTTTCTTGGAAATGAGCAGAACAAGAGTTTCCTTACTGCAGAATGTTCAGGCACCTGTGTTCCGCAATTATATTTATAAATCACTTTTTACCAGCGAATATACAATCCCAAAACTTACCCGGATCACAAATGAGATCAGTGATAAAACACAGACCCTCATCACACCTGAAAAAAACAGAGGTTGCCTAACGTAACGCTACTACACAGCATTCATGTCTGAAGCTTTTCCACAACATGTCAGCCCTTTTGTGTAGGATGTTTTATTATGTTCAGTATGTGGTGGTAAATCTCACAGCATAGATACTGACTAAGGCCTTTGTTGAAGAATAAAGCAGGATGTCATTGTGCATAAGGTGTCCACTTGAAGTCATCTCCAGTCTATCCCATACAAGTCATGCACATTTTTGCTTCTTCACTTCCTTGAGCCTGAAATTCTCCAAGGCATATCATCCTCTGCAGCTTGTACATGACAGCACACGTCCTGGCAGAAATTCCCTAGCTGTCTTATTGTTGTGGTTTATATAAATCAAGCTTCTCGATTTGCACATAGATTACAAAACAGATTAATGTCAGACTCCACATAATGCTACTTGACTTGCTAATGAAAACTTGTTCTTTACATGAACAACTGAATAAGTACAGAGAAAGCAACTGCCAAAAACCAGTGCTAGATGGTATCTGCTGTACCTGATGCTGCTGGGATAGGCTCTCACCCCATGACCCCAAACTAGACAAAGTAGATGCAAATAATGAAAGACTGAATGACTGCCATCTAAAAATCACATGAGCCCTTGTTTAATTATATAGCACCTTTTGTTTACTAGTGTAGTGCAAAATTTGTGGTCCCCTACAGTAGTGGAAGTTGGGCTGTGATGGGGTATATAAGCATTTTAGTAATAGATAATTATATTATGAAGCATTGTAATGCATATGTTAAAGTGTTAAATATATTATAGATGATAGTTCATGGCTGCGGTGGGTTGGCACCCTGCCCAGGATTGGTTCCTGCCTTGTGCCCTGTGTTGGCTGGGATTGGCTCCAGCAGACCCCTGTGACCCTGTATTCGGATTCAGCGGGTTAGAAAATGGATGGATGGATGATAGTTCATGGTAAGAGTTATAAATCTGTAAAGTTCTCTTTTTCTTTTGTGTCTCAGAGTAGCAACTACTCTAAACCACACACAAGAGGAAGCACTTGCATGGCTTTTGCTGCTCAGCGTAGAAAAACAACAGGGTTAAATTAACATTTAGTTTGAACACCAAAAATGGTAAAACAGTAGCTTTTGAACTTTATGGGTATAGGGCATAATGACACACATTCTTAAAATAGAGGTTCTTAAACCACAGGACACTGCCAAGCAACGTCAATACCGATTGATTGGATACCTTGGGGCATGCACATAGTGTAAAAATGTACTGACATAATATGTCAAAATTAAATTGGACAGTGAGTAATATTAGTGGCGTTCAAACTTTAAAAGTCGGCATCTAGGAATGAAGACCTGAAGACCCACGCCATGAATGACACTCAGCAGAAACACCAGAACTGAGAGCCAACTGAATTCAGTCACACACTGGGAGTGTCGGCCAGGACTGTCATTGATAGCTGCTAACTATCCAGGTTGCATGGTACGATTGTCATACTTATTTCTTTCGATTCTGCTTCAGGTATATTTAAGAATGTTAAATCTATTGTGATTGACTAAAAAGTTCAGGCCTTCTCCCCTGCTTGTTGTGCTGCTCTGTCTTGCCACCTGTGATTCAGAGAAGAGTGAGGATGCATCCTAGCATGGAAAGTGGAGTCACATTTGCAGTCAACCCTGGATCATGTCAGACCGCAGTCCATGGTGCAAGTGCAATGACAGAAGGACAGTAGATTAGGTAAGAACACATATGTGAGTCTACATAATAGGGATGTAAAGGTATTGTATATACCGTTGTACCGCAATAGCAAATTTTTATCGATACTACCGTGGTCGCATGACTCGATAAAACGATAGGTCTTCTGAGAAAAGTTTGCTCAGGCGAATGGAGCGAACGGGAGGTAGCGGGAACTACAGGGTGGCCCACGAAAAAGTAGCCCGCCTTCCTGCCAGAGTGGCGTGCCGATTGACTACCCTCATCACGAAAGCTGTGTAGACGTAGTGCAAACGTGTGAGTACGAGCTGAGTGACGTATTCCATTCCACAAAGAATCATTTTCAGCACTTTCTGTAAAGAGTGAGTAAAGATTTTTGCACTTCAACTTCTTTCTTTCTTTATGGAAGGGCGACTTTATTCGACCAGGGAGGCGGGCTACTTTTTCGTGGGCCACCCTGTACAGTTCCCATCAGCCCAGGCGTGGCCATCATCCTTTGCGGTCTGTTGTCGCTACAGATCCAGTAATGCGGGAAATGGCGGGTGCTGCTAGTAGCGGCGAAGGAAAAGAGATGGAAATGGTCGAACCTAAAGCGGGTTTTAAATCGGATGTGTGGAAGCATTTCGGTTTCTCTCTGAAAAGAAACGAGAAAGGAGAAAAGGTGACAGACAAAGAAAATACGGTATGCAGGCACTGCCAGACTGTGGTGAAATACAAGTCGGGGAATACGACTAACATGAGGAGCCATTTGTTAAATCATCACCCCAAAAAGTTACGTGAAGATACGAGGAGCAAAATCCAGTCGGGCCAAAAGACTATAAAAGAAGTGTTTACAGCCTCACTCCCCCACAACAGTGCGAGAGCACAAGAAATCACAAGATACATTGGTGAATATATAGCCAAAGACCTACGGCCCTTTTCGGTGGTGGATAATGAAGGTTTTAAGAGGTTAGTAAACATGTTGGATCCAAAGTATAAAATCCCGTCGTGGCCACATTTTAGTCAAACTATTTTACCAGCTCTTTACAAAGAGACAAGGGCGAAAGTTGCACAGAGCCTCAAGCAAGCAGAGTGCATCTCAATCACCAGAGATGGGTGGACTTCACGAGCTTCTCAGAGCTATGTTACCATCACAGCACACGCTATGACAAGTGAATGGGAGATAAAAACTTTTTTGTCCTACAGACACGGGTCCTCTTTGAGTCACACACTGGACGCAACATAGGCGAGGTGTTAAAATCTGCTGTTTCAAGGTGGGAGCTTGACATGATTTACAACAACAATCACCAGGGCATCGCTATGGTTACTGACAACACAAGAAACATGGGTGTAGCGGTGGAAGAGACTGGTCTGTCCCCACATGTAAAGTGTTTTGCTCACACCTTAAACCTTGCGTCCCAGGCAGGTTTGAAGGTAAACCGTGTCAGTCGTCTGCTTGGCAGAGTGAGGCGTGTAGCAGCGTTTTTCCACCGCAGTTCAACTGCAACAGCTGTGCTGACCTCCAAGCAGCAAATGTTAAACCTGCCAGAACATAAACTGATAATGGAGGCAGTAACTAGGTGGAACAGCTCACTTGACATGATTGAGCGCTACCTGGAGCAACCACAGGCAATTGCTGCAGCCCTACTGAGTTGTGAAGTCAGGAGCAATGCACGTGAAATAGACACTCGAGACGCAGCTGACATCGCAGATGCTGAGGACATCGTCAAACTTCTCACACCCTTGAAAAAAGCAACCACTGTGCTGTGCGACGAATCTCGACCAACAGTCTCTCTTACAGTATCATGCCTCTCAAACACATGATTCAAGTGAGCATGGCACCGTGCGATGTAGACTCAAACACCATCTCTCAAATGAAGGCAGCAATACTGAATGATTTGGCAGACCGTTACCAAGGGGAGCAAGCAGAGTTTCTGTATGAGAGCAGTGCGTTGGACCTCCCCTATCTGAATAACAGCGAAAGGGATGACATTTTCAACAGGCTCAAGTTAAAAGCAACACAGATGCAGAACCAGGTATCTGTTTAAAAATACTTTGTGTGTGTGACTTTTTTAGAGTTCCCAATATTTACAAAAATTATGTGTGCGTGTCTAACATTTAAAATTTTTGTTTACTCTGCTTGTTTCTGCAGAACCCTAGTGAAGAGGAAGGTGCAGCACCAGGCAGCCATGAACATGTAGCTGGACACTCAAAAACTGACCTGCCACAAAAAGCACATGCTGTGGGAGATGTCTCTCCTCCATCCAAAAAGACTGCTCTTAAAGATCTCCTTGAGGATTCTTTTAGTCAAGGGGACAGCAGAACACAGCACACTGCTCAGATTGATACAGACATTGACTTGTACCGCCAAGAGACCTCTATCTCACTCATGGCTTGTCCTCTCGAGTGGTGGAAAGACAATGCACAACGTTACCCACTGCTGTCAACCTTGGCCAAGTCATATCTCTCTGTCCCAGCAACCTCAGTCCCAAGTGAGAGGGTTTTTTCTGTTGCAGGGGACATTGTAAATTCCCAGAGATCCCAGCTTTTACCAGATAATGTTGATATGCTAATTTTCCTTAAAAAAAACTGTCTCTGTCTGAATAAGTGAGTGTGTGAGTGAATGAGGTGAGTGTTCTCAAATACTCATTCAGCACACGGGCCAGCCGCAATAAGTAGGCTGATTATCTTATTTTTGCATGGTTTAATAATGTTTTGTTATTAAAATTGAAAAATTGAAGTTCCTGTTTCAAAGTTTACAGATACAGTGGTGTGAAAAACTATTTGCCCCTTCCTGATTTCTTATTCTTTTGCATGTTTGTCACACAAAATGTTTCTGATCATCAAACACATTTAACCATTAGTCAAATATAACACAAGTAAACACAAAATGCAGTTTTAAATGATGGTTTTATTATTTAGGAAGAAAAAAATCCAAACCTACATGGCCCTGTGTGAAAAAGTAATTGCCCCTGAACCTAATAACTGGTTGGGCCACCCTTAGCAGCAATAACTGCAATCAAGCGTTTGCGATAACTTGCAATGAGTCTTTACAGCTCTGGAGGAATTTTGGCCCACTCATCTTTGCAGAATTGTTGTAATTCAGCTTTATTTGAGAGTTTTCTAGCATGAACCGCCTTTTGAAGGTCATGCCATAGCATCTCAATTGGATTCAGGTCAGGACTTTGACTAGGCCACTCCAAAGTCTTCATTTTGTTTTTCTTCAGCCATTCAGAGGTGGATTTGCTGGTGAGTTTTGGGGTCATTGTCCTGTTGCAGCACCCAAGATCGCTTCAGCTTGAGTTGACGAACAGATGGCGGACATTCTCCTTCAGGATTTTTGGTAGACAGTAGAATTCATGGTTCCAGCTATCACAGCAAGCCTTCCAGGTCCTGAAGCAGCAAAACAACCCCAGACCATCACACTACCACCACCATATTTTACTGTTGGTATGATGTTCTTTTTCTGAAATGCTGTGTTCCTTTTACGCCAGATGTAACGGGACATTTGCCTTCCAAAAAGTTCAACTTTTGTCTCATCATTCCACAAAGTATTTTCCCAAAAGTCTTGGCAATCATTGAGATGTTTCTTAGCAAAATTGAGACGAGCCCTAATGTTCTTTTGCTTAACGGTGGTTTGCGTCTTGGAAATCTGCCATGCAGGCCATTTTGCCCAGTCTCTTTCTTATGGTGGAGTCGTGAACACTGACCTTAATTGAGGCAAGTGAGGCCTGCAGTTCTTTAGACATTGTCCTGGGGTCTTTGTGACCTCTCGGATGAGTCGTCTCTGCGCTCTTGAGGTAAATTTGGTCGGCCGGCCACTCCTGGGAAGGTTCACCACTGTTCCATGTTTTTGCCATTTGTGGATAATGGCTCTCTCTGTGGTTCGCTGGAGTCCCAAAGCTTTAGAAATGGCTTTATAACCTTTACCAGACTGATAGATCTCAATTACTTCTCTTCTCATTTGTTCCTGAATTTCTTTGGATCTTGGCATGATGTCTAGTTTTGAGGTGCTTTTGGTCTACTTCTCTGTGTCAGGCAGCTCCTATTAAAGTGATTTCTTGATTGAAACAGGTGTGGCAGTAATCAGGCCTGGGGTGGCTACGGAAATTGAACTCAGGTGTGATACACCACAGTTAGGCTATTTTTAACAAGGGGCAATTACTTTTTCACACAGGGCCATGTAGGTTTGGATTTTTTTCTCCCTAAATAATAAAACCATAATTTAAAAACTGCATTTTGTGTTTACTTGTCTTATATTTGACTAATGGTTAAATGTGTTTGATGATCAGAAACAATTTGTGTGACAAACATGCAAAAGAATAAGAAATCAGGAAGGGGCAAATAGTTTTTCACACCACTGTAGATGGCTAATTTGTATGCCATTGATATGTTCAGTGTTCATGTAAACTGTTTAATAAACACTTCTGGCACTTTTTTCGAGTCTCTTCATTAGTTTTGTTTTTCCTGTAAACGATTCAATAAATACCGCATCGTGCCATTCATACCGAGGTATTACCGTACCGTGAAGTTTTGATACCATTACATCTCTACTACATAATAATGAGTCTGGGTGTATATAATTTTGAAAAAAGAAAACATATTTTATAAACTGTAGGCTAAACAAAACAGTGAGAAACTGGTGTGTCACACTGTGTTATATTACATGAAACTGCAAGGTGGGCGCCATAATAGTTGTCGTCCTTTTAAATTATCCATCCATCCATCCATTTTCCAACCCGCTGAATCCAAACACTGGGTCGTGGGGGTCTGCTGGAGCCAATCCCAGCCAACACAGGGCACAAGGCAGGGACCAATCCTGGGCAGGGTGCCAACCCACCGCAGCCTTTTAAATTAGCTACTTGAAAATGAACAGTTCCATCATAATAAGTAAAAGGAAATATCTAATTGGTGGTGTGCTAGCAAGCAATTGGCACAACATGCCATTATCAAAGATAACATCTATGTTTAAATTATTAGTGGAAGAAAATGGCTGGCTAAATGAGACCAAATTAACAATGAAGAAGATCCCTTCAGGTGAACCTAGCATCAAAGACAGCTTAACACTAAAGGTGTGTCCTTGTCCTCCCTGCCCACCTCTTCCCATTGCAGATGATCATAGGCCTATTAATAAAGGTGTGCTGAATGACCTGCCAAACCTATATCCAGGTAGAAATAGCAATCCTGCTGGAAAGACAGCTCCATGAAATGTACAAAGCAGCAAATAATAGAAAGCTGCATGAAGGTGACAGCTGAGAGGTTTCTTGCAAGCGTTCATTTTCAAAACCAAGGCTGAGCTCTTTACAATAATGTCAGAAAACAGCCACTGAACTGAACGAATTCTTACTGAAAAATGTTGAATGAAGAAACAGCCGCTCTCACACATACAAAACACCTGGCTTACTTGTTTCCACCTATGTTAGCTGAGTGTGCCAACATTTTGCAGTTTCTCAAAACACACATCATTATCATAAACTCAAGGTTACTTTCCAAGGGGAATTTCCCATTGGAATGAAAAGCTGCACTGTCTAATAATGTATTTCATTATGAAACCTGCTGTGCCTTTCAGCTTACCCAGAATACACTGCAGTCTGCTCATCTTAACAAGATTTACTGGTTTAGAACTATTACCTTAAATCTGTCTGCTGAAAAGGTTAAAGCATCTCCCATACACAACCCATGCTGTACACTAAAGAACAGTATATGCTGAAATGACTTAATCTAGTTATATCAGCAGGTTCCACCTTAACTATAACACAACTGACTGTGGATAGTTTAATTCTGGCCAGGTCTGCTTTTCTGGGTGAAATTAACATCTACACAATCTTCAAGCAAAACTACCATTTACATGACATTCCAAATCACACAATGGATTAAGAATATAAAACCTGTTTAATTTTAAATATTGCTTAATAGTTTAAACATTTAATATATTACTAGTTTAGATTAATGCTTTCAATTACATCAATTACATCTAAAATACAATCTAACATACAATTTCCATGTTGTCTCTCTATTATATAAAAAAATCCTGCAACAGGGCAAGACTTTTTAAGAGATTTTTTCACGTCCCGTGACACTGTGGCCATGAGATTTTTTCAAGTCACACCCTTCTCTGAACCATATTCAACCACGCACACGGTCCTCTTATCTCTCATTCGTGCGAATGCTTTTGTCAGACACAGTTCCTGCTCTCTCGGCTCTTATAAATGTTAACGTTTTCCTCACTTTAAGTTCCCAATTAAAGAATAAATTTATGTCCAAATCTCATTGAAGAATTTCATCACAAAGGGTTACTGAGTGCACAGGCAATTCTAGCATCGAGAAACGATAAAGTCAAACGAATTAACGCCAAAAATGTTGATCGGTTACATGGCAAATTGGTTAAACGCGTATCAATAGACTATGCTGAAACAGTTGGTGGTGATTGTGCGGAACATGAAAACATCAACTTACAATATCCCAAAGAATATCTACAATTGTTAACACGTCCGGTCGTCCACCGCCTGAATTACTGTAGAAAGAAGGATGTATTCAAGAAAGGTAATGTAATACATCTGCCACGGATAACATTAAACAACAAAGGAGATCTTGATATGCCATTCTTATTAAAACGTTAACAGCTTCCCATTAGAATAGCTTTTGCAAAGACAATTAACAAATCTCAGAGCCAAACATTCGAAAAGGTCATTTTATTTAATAGAGGGAAAGAAATGAAATTCAATCACAAGCAGTTATATGTTGCATTGTCACGATGAAAGTCCAAACACAGAATCAAAATTCAATGCGACATTGATGAAAATTTAGTTCAAAAAATAGTTTTTACTGAAGTCTTACAGTAAAAGTGTAATTTTAAAAAGTATTTGTGTGTTAATTTCAAAGCCAAATAGAATGAAATCGTATTATCTATCCATCCATTGTCCATCCCCCTGAATCCGAATACAGGGTCACGGGGGTCTGCTGGAGCCAATCCCAGCCAACACAGGGCACAAGGCAGGAACCAATCCTGGGCATGGTGCCAGCCCACCACAATTACTCAATGAATAACTCTAATGCAACATGAAGCATAATTTACTTTCAAATTATTACATTTTACTATTTTTGAATATGGTTAATTACTTGCTGTAATGTAAAGTAGTTAATATTATGCACATGTAACCATTCCCATGAAAATAAAAATGTGTTTAAATTGTACATCCGCATCCCCATACGTGAGCAGCAGAACCACAAAGTGGCTAGAGCATAGCGCAGGCCAGGGGGTCCTGCAAAGCGAGCAGGGTGCAAAGCCCCCTAGCCTTAAAAGAAAAATAAAGTTGCTTTTGTGATGTAGGATGTGCAGCAAGTTTTAGCAGCATAATTCATCTTCCATGGATTATTTAAAGTTGGCAGCATTCAGAAAAATAGTTTGCTAACAGTTCTTTAACTTTCCTTTCATCTTTACAAAGGTGTGGGGATCCCTTTGTAAAATATGGCCAACAAAAGGGGTTTTCCTTTATGCAAAATACTTACTTTATTAAAATATAATATTCTGACAGAAAAAAATACCCAGAAAAGGCAGAAACTATAGCCCCACATAATATAGTAACACAATGAGTGGACAGTACTCAAAAATAATTAGCTGGGGGGGGTGAGAATTGGCTGTTCCTGGAAACACAGCATTCCAATTCATTACGTACTGTACATAAACATAAAAAGCTGATTGTTTTAAGCCACAACTATATAATGGGGTAATAGGTATACCATTTTCCTGCGTTTTCATTATGAGTAAGATAAACATACGGTAGGTGGATAATGGATAAAGTTCCTAAGACTGATTATCCTTATAGGAATTAACTTTTATGGGTTTTGTTTCATCATAAATTAGATGTGTAAATGCTGTGAACGCAGACTCAGTAGAACACCATACATTATATGAACAAAATAAAAGGTATTTATCTACATCAAGCACCTTTCCACCAATCACCTCTCCAAAATAATACACAATTATACAAAACAAATTAATTCTATCTCCTCCTCACTTCCTGATGAATGTTTTTACCAGACCTCAGAACTGTTTCTGGCACCCTGTCTAGGTCGTCCAGAGCATTTCTGGGTTGTGTAGAAACATGGGCATTCCTCCCCCAGTAGGTCCCTCTGGTGCTCGCCAAAGAGCCCGACAGGTCTGGATTTCCCATGCCACTCTGCGGGTGTTGTGTTCAGGTTTAGTTATGAGGGATGCTGTCACCTGTCATGCGAGGGAATTATCTGCTCCTGGTGAGCCCATTCACCTGCTAATTCCATTAAGACCTCCTGGACGGGCATGAATACTTTGTTTTTCCTGGCCAGGATACCTGTCCTTCCTCTACAGTATGGCACTTTTCTATGAATTTAGAGACAACTATGTAAAACCAGAAAATAGGACAATTTTGAGCTAAATTAACTTTCAGAAGTATGAAAAAAATAACCCTGCGAGTTCATTATTGGAGGATATAGGATGTGAGACTATTACTATACTCCATAGGGCGTGGATGTCAAGCTCATTTCCTGAAGGTCAGCAGAGGCTGCAGGTTTTCGTTCCTGACACTTTCTCGATTACTAACCATTTACTAATACTAATTGAATATAATGTGTTGCCTTGATTGTAATCAACATGCATTTTAAATGCTTAATTGTTTAAGAAGCAGCCAAGCAGCAATGAGATGCAGTGCAAGCCAACAGATGATCAGGGTCTCATTTGCATTTGTGCCTTTTATACAATATGTGTCTCAATAATATATCTGAAAAAAAAAACAAAACAAAAACAAGGTCTGAGAAATACTGATACCCAAAACATGAGTGATGATCTCAGGAAAAAAAGAAAATCAGTTTTGGAAATGATTGGTGTGGCACAATGACAACATTAAAAAGCTGTAGAATTAAATAATGGGTTTCATTAACAGGTAAATAGGACATTGGTTTGAGTGAAAATTGTGGTCCCGTTTAGCTGATCATCTGTTGTCTTACTTTGTATTTCTTTTTTATTTAGCTATCAGTTAAGGCCAAAAGCAATCAAGCAAATCAATCCTATTTAGATCAAAAGAATAATCAATATATTTGTAGCAGTAACCAGTTAACAAAGTAAGAAAGTAGCTGGAACGAAATCTACATCCATTGAGGCCCTCCAGGATTTAAGTCTGACACCTCTGAATTATTTCTGGTTTCCAAAAGAACCATCCAGAAAGAATCTTTACTCACTTAGATGTGTAACATGTTCCATAAATAACCATACACCATTCAGCCACAACACTAAAAGCACTTGCCTAATATTGTGTAGTCCCCCCAAACCCCCACCCTCCCCTCCTGATGCCAAAACAGCTCTGATCTGTTGAGGCTAGGACTGCACAAGACCTCTGAAGGTGTCCTGTGGTAGCTGGGAGCAAAGCGTTAGCAGCAGATTCTTTAAATCCCATTAAGTTGTGAAATGGGACCTCCATTTACTTTCCAATTTTTTTTGAGTACGTCCCACAGATGCTCAATTGGATTGAGATCTGGAGAATTTGGAGGTCAAGTCAAAACCTTGGAATCTTTGTCATGTTCCTCAAACCATTCCTGAACCATTTTTGCAGTGTGGCGAGGCACAGTATCCTACTGAAAAAGACCACTGCCATCAGGGAATACATGAAGAGGTTATGTGGTCTGCAGCAATCTTCAGGTAAATGGAGTGTGTCAAACTACCATGCATACAGATACCACGACACAAGGTTTCCCAGAAGAACATTGCCTAGGGCATTTCACTGCCTCAGCTGGCTTGTCTTCTTCCCATTGTGCATCCAGCTGCCATTTCTTCCCAGGTAGACAATGCACATGCTCTTGGCCGTCCGCATGATCTAAAAGAAAACATAACTCATCAGACAAGTCCACTTTCACCTGTCGTTCTGTGGTCCACTTATGATGCTCACATGCCCATTGTAGGCGGTTTCAGCATGGGCACAAGCTGCAGTTCCTTTCTCTCATGAGCAACATTAAGTTTTTCAGAAATGTGTGCTACAGTAGATGTTCTGTGTGATCGCATAAGGCGGGCTAGCCTTTACTCCCCAGGCACACCAGTGAGCCTTGGGCATCCATAACCCTGTCACTGGTTCACCAGTTGTTCATCCTTGGATCACATTTGGTAGATACTAACCACTGAGTTCAGGAACACCACACAAGACCTGCCAATTTTGGAGATGCTCTGAACCAGCTTCTTTGCATAAGAAATGTGTTCTTTAGGCTTTGAAAAGGTTCTTAATATTTGAACAATAAAGGGATCTTTAATGTGTAGTTGGGGACCTAGCAGGACATAACATATCAAGATAAACTGAACCTAGCCTATATTATTGTATGCAGCAAGAGTCCTTGTAAAATCAGAAACCCATTGCCTTTTCATGAATCTGTTATCTCTTCATATTTATTTATGGATCCTGCTATTGATTTAAATAAGTAAATGTTCTTTCTGGAACCCTTAAGTAACATGGTTCAGGAACAAAAATGGTCGACTTTGCTCTGAAGAACCACTCTGGCACCTTTATTTTTAAGAGAGTAGGAGTAAAGCTGAAGTGAGGATCTGTTGAAATGAAAAAATGGTGAATTTATTTTACTTACCTGGCCAACATTACGATCTGGACTGTGCTCCATAAGCAACATTAAAATACCTCTACAGAGCAAGGGATCAAGAATGCAAAAAGAAGAATGCACAAGTATAGCCTCATTGGACAACGATAAAAATATTGCTATGAGAGCATTGAATCCTTAAATTAACAGATTTACAAAATACTGTATAACGATTACCGAAAAAAACATCAGTTGGAGAATCTGAGTTTAATGGAAGTATTATTAACGCAAACAAAAGGAATATCTTATTTAACAATTTAATTCAACAAATTTATAACTATTTTCAAAAAACACTATCTGAATGAAAATAGTGAGCATTTTTGCGACTTGCATGCAGGAGATATGTTAAAAGGTACAAATGTAGTCATCTGTGGGTGGAGACGCGGTAAGAAGGTAGCGGACGCCACTGAAGGCACGTAGTACCCACACCTAACAACAGCTGTGCCTGCAAACAGGCGGCTGGAGACACGCAGCGAATCTCACGAGGGAGAGGAGTCTTCTAGGAGGATGCGCTTCATTTCCGACTTCCCGTTTTGCGAGTGCTAAATGACATAGGAGTAACTACTACCATTTGGTGAATGGTACTTGAGATTGGCTGCTGCGATGTCGTATCCATGAGCCAGATGAAGCCGGGATATGCGGGGTCTGTTTGCGATCCTGCACTAAATTAGACAGATCTAGAAAAAAGAGGAATTAATAATATACCCGACCACTATGACGGGCTGGCGTTCCGTCCAGAGTTGGTACCTGCCATGTACCTCTTCCTGGCAGGATGAGGGCCGTTTTCCTGTGACAGTATAATGAGGAAAGCAGGCTCTGAAAGTAAACAGGTGTTTTAATACATCGCCATTACGTCATAACGATAAACGAATGAAAACTGGCTGAAATATAATTATATTATTTCTTTGGGACGCTTCAGAATTCTGAAATGAAAGGCGCTCTGCAAAATCTAATGCTTGATGCGTCGTATTGTATTTCGTGCTTGATCACAAAAAGTTACATTTATAGTAATAGAAGGAAAAGTATTTTTATGATGCGAGTGCTGGGGCCGTTTGTCTCCGACAGGCGCAAGGAGAGAGCTTTGCGGCTTAGCTTTTAAGTGTTTGAAATTGGCATAAACTTTCTTTCCCTTTTATATGAATACTTTCTAGGTACTGTAAGTGTCTTTAATAGTGAGAACTAATTCAGTTTAGACAGCAATCAGGGTTATTATAAGTGACGGGAATTAAATGTGGTGCGAGTACCGAATTGAAAGATATCAACACACGGGAAAAATAACCAAGAGGTGGCTTTGAACCATTTTCAGAGAGGACACTCCTGCAGATGGGAAGAACACAAAAACTCCACACTGACAGCATCTATAGGTACGGACTTTTATCAGAGGGTGCCGGATTCATAGAGGCAGAAGCACTATATGCTCGGGGACTATGCCACCGAGGACAGGGGTTTATATATATATATATACAGTATATATAAAGTCACAGGAGGCTGGGGGTCAGACCCAGCCGGGGAGCCTGGAAGGACCGGGAGGTGGTCTATACGTCCACTGGGCCACCCTGGATGTTGAGGGGACCACGGGGACGGATCAAGGGTGCTCAAGTCCAATGCAGCCGGTGGCCACCGCCAGGGGGCGCCCTGAGCGTCGTGGAGCCCGGGAGATTGACTTTTCCGCCACATCAGGGTGGGAATAAATGGGGTCGTCTCGCTCCAATCAGGGAGCTAGAGTCGGGAGCGGGAGTAGGACGAAGCTCCAGTGAGGAGAGGAAAGGCGGCCCATGGAGACTGAGAGAGAAGCCCGTGAGTAGGGTGATTGGTGCTGGGAGCACTGTGTGCTGTGTGGGACTTTTCTGTAATAATAAACGTGTGTTTTGTGTAAAGTGTTAGTTAGTAAAGTGTTAGTCTGATGGTGTTCGGACCCGAGCTATATATATATATATATATCACGGCATTGTCATGCCTGCTTTAGGGATTTGAAAGCATTTTAAAGGTTATATTGCAATGAAAAGTATACTGAATTAAAACTATTAATCACAAAGTACAGATAAGATTCATATCAGGGATAAACTGTTTCTAATGATTGTAATGATTGTATCCACAACAGGGACAACAGGACAGTTATTTTTTTTAAAAATGCCCTTTATTTCTGCCGGCCCTTTATAATTCTCAAGACCTATTCTTCTGAGCCTCCACATTTGTTCCTTCGCCTCCTGGTGTATCTGGTTGCTGATGGTGCCCACCAGTCATAAGTAGCCCATGGAAAGACAAATGAACTGCACCCTGATATTCAACACTCATTTGGAGGGAGTTAGCGTTCTTCCGAACTCTGATGCTACTAAAGCAACCAGTGGGCTCCTTCCAGAACCATGAGGCTATGTCAGCAGCCATCACACACTGAAGTGCAGTGAGTCAAGTGGCATGTCATATTATTGCAGTTTAATCTATTTATGTGCCATTAAGGGTCTCTTAGTTATTTTTACATTGCAAAATAAGGAATTGAAGGACCCACCCTGCTTGGGGAGCCATGTCCTTATTTTCAGAATATAATAGCAAGAGAACAGGAATGCAAAAAATATTTGCTAGTTAGAGGTTCACAGGTGCAATTTAGTCTTTTTGTTGGTTAAGATTATTAGATTGTGTATTGAACCTTGAAGGACACCTTACATCACGGATAAAATGGAACAGTTGAAAAAGATAAAATGCATGACACCAGAAAGAAGGAAAAACATCAGGGTGTAGCAGGTTCCCTTCAGTCCTATACAAGACATCAGCCACTCATTAAGAGCTTTAAAGCACCACAGAGCACAAACAAACCATTGGATTTAATAATTTGCCAACAGGAATCTCTATCTAATGAAGAAACTGGTTGGAAATTGAAGCCCCAACTTAGCTGATCACCTGTTGTTTCACTACACATCTCATTTTTGTTTGGGTGCCATTTAATGAAAAAAGAAGAAATTCATGGAACTGAGTCTAAAAAAAAAACATGAACTTAAAATGAAGGGAAAAGAAGTTAATTAACAACAGAAGTTGGTCACCGATTAAGAAAGTGTCAGGAAAGAAAACCTGCAGTCATGCAGCCCTCAAGCAGGTAGACACCCAGGGTTTATGCCACTAGGGGAATTACACACAACACTTTGCAGACAGGCCTCAGTCTCCAAATCTATGGACCCTACACATATTTACTACATAATAAAATACTTGTGTGTGTGTCCTGTCTCTTTGAGAAATATGATTGGTGTGATTGGTCGATTTAGCTTTGGTCGTGCAATCGAAAGATGAAGTGTATGTGCTAGACATACAAGGAGGAGAAATGGCACAGGAGGCATGCTGAAAGAGTCACCTTTAAAGACGGGAAGCATAAAAGTGGACATGAGGTGAGAATTGTGCTCAAAGTTCATGATAATGAATCTGAGAAGCAGGCTTCACTGAAACACACTAAAGAGAGGGAGCGCCGGTCAGGAGAAGTTCAGGCCATTAAGGATACAGAGTAAAGACAGGTAGTGTGGCTAGTTTAAAATAAAAACCCAAGATCCAAATAGAGTGATTGGTTCAAATCAGACATGGGTAATGAAGCACTTACTGTATTGCTCAAGCAACATTTAAATGGTTCATTTTAGGTGTCTTGCTTGGTAAGACTTGCCACCCTTAAATGCTTATCTTTATCTTAAACAACTGTATTCACTATTTTCAATTGCTCCTTTTTAGTAATAAGATACACCTGTGTGTATTCATCATGCAGTATTTGGCTTAATAAAATATTTGTATGGAAAGTGAAGAGAAAAAAAGAAAGGGACTGAGAATTACTCAACTGCCTCAAATCATTTGGATGACATCTTCAAAAATCTTGCAAAAAAAATCTATAATACAAGAATTAGATGACATGGCACACTAATCAGTTATACAATTTAAAAAAAAAAATTACAGTTATTGGCAAGGCTTTGTTTCTAATAAGGCAACAGAGTTGAAACAAAATGATTAACTCAAACTGTGAAAACGAATCCACTTTTATGAAAGACAAATCTGATAAATGCGTTAATTGCGTGAATGGAAATATGACTGACAAAATGTAAAAAAAAGGACTATCTAGCAGCCAGGTAAAAAATACCACTGACAGCTTTGGCAATACTGCTTCATCCGAAACAAACAGATGCAGTGCTGCCAACAGATGAATAACTTCCTATCTTTTCAGCGGTAAAATCCTTTTTGACTGTTGACGCTGCTGAATTTTAAAATTCTGTGAGGAAAAATAAAATACACCCCCTCAGCAGAACCCAAAAAGCATTCAACACTCATTCTTTCCGGAGCCAAGTTTAAATTGACCGCCATCTGGGACAAAGGTCGCATTTTCAACAGAGGATTACCGTAATACTAATAATAAATGTGCTTGCAGAATTTAAAAAAATGGGCAATTACTGAGAGAAGTAGCAAATCCTACCAAAATAATATAATGAAACAAGACAAATTATTTTGGGTTGTTAAGAGATGGACACATTTCTAATTGCTTGAAAGTTAGTATTCTGGAAACTTTCACATTTTTAACTCTACACTGATTTTGAAACCATATCTTAATGGTAAATTATTAGCCGTATGAGCAGAACGACTTGTTGTTCATCTAATTTTTTTTTTGATCTTCAACACAACTGACCGAATTTTCTATTATTGTTAGATAACACTGGTAGCACAGAGGCCAGCACTGCTGCACCATGGATTTGGTATCCCTGGCTTGAACCCTGCATCCAGTTGTCATCTGTGTGGAGTCTGAACGCTCTTTCCATATTTTTATGGGTTCTACTTCCGTATCCCAAAGACATGCATGTTAGGTTGATTTCTAATAACTAATTAGAGCAGTGGGTCTATGTGTTTGCACTACAAAGGACACACACCCAATGTTGGGTTGGTTCCAGCCATTCACTTTGACCTCACATACCACTCCCACCCCCTGACCCTGAACTTGAATTGGTGGGTCTGAGAATGTTATGCTAACCATAAATATCCATATAGTCCTGCGGTGGGTTGGCACCCTGCCCAGGATTGGTTCCTGCCTTGTGCCCTGTGTTGGCTGGGATTGGCTCCAGCAGACCCCCGTGACCCTGTATTCGGATTCAGCGGGTTAGAAAATGGATGGATGGATGGAAATATCCATATAAATTGTATCCCTCAAAAATATGGCTGGTTAAGTTTTTAAACCAACATTTATATTAAATGATACTACTTTTTTATTATAAATACACTGTAACATAATATTGTCAGACTTGCATGACACCCAAAAATGAATACAAACTGGCACTGACTGCTTTAATATGCCTACAATTGTTATGTCCCTAACATTATGGTGCCCTGAAATGGGAGGGCCATTGTCATTTCTACATGGGGTGACCAAAATGTATGCAAATACCCTCAAATGAAAGTCTGCAATATGCACTTTAATCACATCTAAATTGTTTGATTTGTAATTTTCAAATTTTGGAGCAGATGGGTAAATCAAGGAAAATGTATCTTTGTCCGAAACATTATGGCGGGCACTGTAAATGTGCAGCTTCAGAGCCAGCTGTATGGGAGTCAATAACAATGGCACGCCTGCAAAGTCGAATATGAATTTCATCCAGTGTGGCAACAGCGAGAGGGCCTTCTAAGGACAGTGAGCTTCTCAAAAAAGTAATGAAAGTGTGGAAATTCATATTGGGATTCAGTGTCAACACACACTGGTTGGATGCCATTTGCAGCATAAACCTAAAACAGATTTTCTGAGCTTTTCTGAGGAGTTGGTGGAGTGTCTCAATGGTGAGTTCTGGGATCTGGAATGCCGTTAGCAGCATCAGTACAGGGAGGGAGACAGCTAAGAGACTGCTACCTCTGCAGCTCCACTATTGCTCCATTTGCAAAGGTCCATTGACATAAGTGTGCAGTCGCTGGCAGAGCTTCAAGTTCATGAAACTGGGAAAAAGTGGGGCAGAATGAATCGCCAGTGACTCTAAGTGACCAGTGTGAACCAGGGCTTCAGGAAAAACCTTCTTTTGTAAATCACTTTGGATAAAAGAATCGGTGTGTGGGTGTGTTTGTGTGTGTCCTGCGGTGGGTTGGCACCCTGCCCAGGATTGGTTCCTGCCTTGTGCCCTGTGTTGGCTGGGATTGGCTCCAGCAGACCCCCGTGACCCTGTGTTTGGATTCAGCGGGTTGGAAAATGGATGGATGGATGGATCTGCTAAGTATAAAAGTAAATGTAAAACTGTAACACTCAACATTCCTGCTGTGCCATCTGACAACTACACTAGGGCTCCTTTATACCTTTAGTAATACATCTTTATAATGCTTCACTGTGTCTGTGATTATTCTTTTAATTTTTTGCCAAGTCACAAGTTTTCTTTCTTTTTACTCATTCTGCTGTGCATTTGTTGTTTGTAGTAATATAATAAAATGTATTTTTATTTATTGAGGTTCTGTAAAAAGCTAAATTACTCCCTGGGTACAAGTGCTATCTATCTATCTATCTATCTATCTATCTATCTATCTATCTATCTATCTATCTATCTATCTTTGTCACTGACCACATGATCGCAGTGGAAACAAAGACCATCATGCTTTTTCATAGAGTTTATGTGCTGTTGCAAGGAGTTAAAAGTAGCTGCTGGAGATGATGATTTCAAAGGGAGACTATGTAACAGCACTGAGAAGTTGCATCAGCCTGAAGATGAGTCACCAACAGTATGAACTGACATTCCATCATATAAATGAGCGGCTTCAGAGTCAGGTGCCGGGGAGTCTATAAAAAAAGGATAAAAATGCCTGCAAAGTCACAAATGAAATCCATCCAGTCTAACAACATAGAGCGGTCATTATGACCACAAAAGGGAGATGAAAAAGAAAGAATCCATATTTGCACTTGGCACAGGAAAGCACCGGAACATCAGCCCTGTATCTTTTTCCATTTCCTTTTCCATGGATCTACAGGATGTATACTCAATTTAAGATCATTGAGGATCTGTTCTAATAATTATATATTCAATTGCTCACTCTCACGAGAGCTTACTTTTGAAATTCCTCAGTGTACCTTCCACCATGTAGCCTGTCATTTGCTGCGTAAGTGAAAATAGTAGAACACACGTTATAATGCTTCGTGGAACTAATGATGGATGAATGGCTAAATAGTGTTGACACAGAGTAATACAGTTGTTATTGATGCTGCCTTAGAGCTCCGGAGATTGAGCTTCAATTCGATTACTATATAGTGTTTGCATGTTTTCTTCTTTTACTGTTTTTTTCACAGATACTCTTGTTCCCCTTCACATCCTAAAAATATGCATGTGAAATTAACTGATGGCTATAAATGGACTACGTGAAGGTGGGGGAGTATAAATTTGTTTGCAAGGATGGCGTGTACTAGTGTGAGGCCAGGACCTTCTTTCTCTCTGAATTTGGGCTAAGCCTATCCGCATCGCTGTGGGCCAATCGCTTAAAAGCCTTAGAAGTAAAATATGTTGTTATAAAGACCTTCATGCTTTGGAAAATTCAAAAGTGAAAATGGTGTACAAAGCAAGTCCAATTGATACATCCAAACGTATAACTATGCAGAGACACAAATCTACCAAAATGTATAATGGCATGCTGGGTTTTTAGCAGACAGGATTATTAATTCATCTTCAGTAATTTGACATACCTCCAATATAAGCTGTCAGTATTTAATTTCAATGGACTAAAATATTAATTACCTCCTCAAGTTTGACCATAAGCCTAATATTAGAATGATATTGTGACAGTCTTGATGAACAGGCCACACAGGAGCCACTTTTAATAAGCCACAATACAAATGGTGCCACTAGGTAACAAGGAGACCTCCAAAATTATAAAACAAGTCCACCTTTGACATGCCCCCCTCTTGCCTACTCATTTATATCCCCCGCTATTCTCACTCTGTCGCTCTATTACTGACTAACCCATACTTCTCCTGGTCTCACACAGCTCAGCTCGTTTGACCGAAAGCACTGCTATTTGTCCCTCAACTCTCCCTAGTCTGTGTCCTGACAAAAAATGCTTTCCCCTGGGCTCCACCCAAGGTCTACTTCCCATTCCGTGCAATAGCTAGACACGTCACAATATTATTTGATGATATCAGGATCATCAAATAATAATAATTGCTGCGGCATCCAAAACCCCCACTTGAAGACTGCAGGCTACGATTACTACTTTATTTATGCATTATGGCCTAGTGGCAGTGGAATTGGACTGTGAATCATAAGGGTCACAGTTCATTTCAGATGTGACATCGAAAAAGTCACCGAACTTGCTAGAGCCCCAACTATATAGATATGTAACGTCGCTTTTTTGTCTTTTTGCGGCCACTCTGCCATTTTTATCACGTACGCCACAACTGATGACTCTTGATGAGTAGCACATACGTGACTACTGGAGCACAGCGAGACGTTTTTCTCTTTCGCTCGCCTGCCTGCCGCAGCGATGAGCTCACGCACAAGTGGCTGTTTGTGCAGCACCCTCAGTCCAGAGGGCTTTCACGCCGACGGTCAGCCGCTGATCACGCGTGTCTCGGAAGCCGATTGGTCCGCATGCCACACACCTTTGTGTCTGATTGGCTGTGATGCAATGGCCAGCCCTCACTGACGAGCGGATTCTGAAACGCGCTTGAATGGAGCAGAAGAGAAAGAGAGGGGAAACGTGAGAATTCATTTCGGCGAAGGTGCAGCTATTCGCGGCGGCTATCGCTTCTTCACTCACTGAAAGCGGCTGGATATGCTGAACTACAACTTGTCGCCTTTCTATCAGCTATCTGATGTAAGTCTTGCTTGTCATGGTAAATATTCTCTTTCTGACATTCATTTGGCAGATGCGAATAGTGTTTTTCCTTGATATCTATGAGTTAACAGCCGCCTTTCTAGTTTGGGAGTGATTTCTTAAAAGTTTATTAGCAATTTGATTAGACATATGCCGAGATTTATTTTCTACTCTTTAAACACCTCTTGATTGTAGGAGAAAACATAGCGTTAAAATGATTTTTATTGTTGTCAGTAAAGTAAAACATGAATTCTCTTATAGTTTTGTGTCGATGTATAGACGTCTTGTATTAAAGCCCAAGCACGGACACCCGATATTTAAATCAAATGAGGCAGATTTAAGGATTGTTCGTCTTTTCAATAAGAAGAGGGTTGGCTGGGATTTTTTATTCTCACCTGAAGTGTCAACGACTGTCGGCACGTCGCTGCTTTCAGCAAGCGGTTAATGAGGATGACGGAGGATGTTTTTTTCGTGGAGGGTGGCGTTTTAAAAAAAGTAGGTGAAAGGTTATAAAGCATCGAAAAAAACACCGTCTGATCACGCTCAGTTCACATGCCCACCCACTCACAGCAGCGACCAATCGGGATGGAGTAGACACGAAGGATGAGCGCCAATGGGTGTGTCGAAGCAGCGCGTGCGTGCCGATCGTCTTGTTCGAGCGAATCTTCAGAAGCTGACGCGTGCCAGGAATGGGGTGGCTACAGCAGCGATGGCAGTGGAATTTGTTTTCTCCCCATCTTCCGTTAAAGTAATGTAGTGTAGTGTTGTTTATTTTAAATGTGATCCTTGGCGATTTAAACATTTTGGTGACGCATAAAGAAATAGAATAGGGAGATATTCCTAGAATGATGGACCTCCTTTATCAGTGTGAATGTGCCACGCAGATTCGTATAGGACAGACTGGTGTGGATTTAGGAGAGGGGGGTCCCTTTGTTTAAACCATTGTTCAGGCCCCACTTAGGTGTTTTATGGGAAAACCAAAGAAAAACGAATATGCAATGTCAATGCTTAGAAGTTACCTAAAATTGTATTGGTACTACATAAGAACAACAAGTAGTTTAAGAGTACACAATAGCAAAAGCTTCAATGACAGAAAGAGGGACAGAGCATGGAATTTCAAGCTTAGAATTATATTGATAGCCATCAAATATTAAAAACAAGTGGAGTGGTGGGGCTAAAGATCTGCACTGGTATCTGCAAGGTTCAAGTCCCGTTACTGCCAAAAGAGATCTTGCACTGTTTGGGCCTTGAGCAAGGCCTTTTAATATGAAAATTGCTCCAGGAGAGCTGTACAATGGCTGACCCTGCACTCTGGCCCCCAAAGGTCATGCGAAAAGACAATTTCCCCTCAAGCATTAATACAATACAATATTCCAAATACAAAAAAAAAAAAAAACGGAAACTACGAGCCATTTCAACTATCCGCTTTGAGTGAGACAAAAAAAAGAAAACAATATTTTAATAAACATTCTCGCACAAGTTATTTTCACAATATTGGATATTTTCAACTGTTAAGGTAAAACTAAGAATAAAACAAAAATAAAAGTAGATTAAAAAAAATGTCAAAAATAAAAACTTGTCAGGAAATTTAGTTTTTCACTAGTGTGCAGATTCTGGCCACTTTTGCCCAGTGATACCAATAAACTTTTACCAGTTTCTCTGTTTACAGCCGGCTCAGTAATTTTAGGAGATCCTGTTTGTGTGGCTTCATTGTTAAATGACGATTTCCAAATCAACATTCTGCTTATGTATGTAAAAGTATAGAGAATGATTGCATTTTCAAAAATAACTATGAAGTGTTATAACTGTACAAAATGACAGGCAAGTCATTGTCAACAGCATGCAAACGCCTGACAAGTAGGCTGAAATGTTTTTCACTGGTGATGCATATTCTGGATTATCCAGAAGGCATTTATTTTGTTGGTCAGTACATTTCAGTGTCGGGCTTTTGAGTTATTATGTACAAGGGCAAAGAGAGCCACCGGCAACTCGTTGTACATGACATCAAACTGTATGTACACCCTGTCATTAGGATTGTGTGCGGTATTAAGTTGCTGTGCATGTCAGTTGTTCTCAGTCACAGTTAAACCTAAAGTGCTGTCACATATTAACAGATTGACATTCTGCGAGGGATAAGCTGTACCTGATAAATCTACCTTGAGCCTTGGAGATCAGTGATGACAGCTTTGAAAGTTTCCCAAAGCTGTTATTACACCAGAACATTTACATGTGGCATCAGAGTTTACCATTTATGCAAAATTTCACCTGTAGCTACACCATCACTAAAACTAGAATCTATGAATCCATCACTGGCCATTGCTAAACAACTGTCATTATTTTAACACAGCAACTTGCTTTACTCTACACATGCTTTAAGCGCCTGACAGTCTGTAATTAGCGTTTATTCTGTTGCTCATGCTGTTCAACAGCTACCCTTTTTCACTAACTGCAGATAATTGGAGATGTGTAAACTCCGAGATGATGAGGTGTGGCAACTAGTGGTAAATGGCTTGAAGAGGACTGGATCAGCCAGTCTAGCAGCAGGAACATTTCTTTGAATAGCTTTTAATTTCAATAGCAACATATCCCACAAATTTGCGGAGACTGACGTTTAAGGAGGGTCACATTATATCCATTTGTCTACTCCACTTGTTAGTTGTCTGCTATAGTTGCTGCAAAGTGACTGGGGCGAAGCAAATGTCTCGAACCGCTACACGACTTTAAACAATTTATTGTCATTTTCAGTCTGCTGACCACCCAAGTCTTAAAAACTTCTTCCAGCACCTTCTGGGTATTTTTCAGATGTGTCCAGGATAGCTTATTGCTGTAATTCCCCCAGAGTGTCCTTGGTTTTCTCCAGTGAGCCATAGGTTACACATGCTAATAAAGCATTCTAACTACTTACACAGATCACAGATTTGATCTAGAAATCAGCAGGCCTACTCTGTATTGCAGAGGTCATCGCCCTGTCACAGAGAGTGAGCTCAGAAACCCTGCACAAAAACCTCATTTCAGCTGCTTGTACTCAAAGTCTCATTTTTATTGGTCACTACCTAGAGCCCATCATCATAGGTGGCAATATAAATGTAGATCTAGATGAATCTTCCTTCAGCGATATCATTGCTGCTTCACCAGCACAGTCTGGTACAACATACAACTGCAAAACTGGTATCACTGCATTGATTTGTTAGTCGATCTCACAAGCTGCTATCCTCTAACTCCTAAACAAGACCTCTGCAAATGTATTTTGTGGATGCCCATGAACTCCATACTCCTAAAGCACCCAAACACAGACAAGGTTGTTAAATTTCTGTGACCCCCTCAAATGAGTGTACATACCTAAAGATTTGGGTCAAACACAACATTTTTGTTACCTCTTCTGGATCTCTGGTTCAGGTACCAGATTGAATCTCCATTTCTCTACCTGGATATAGGTTTTCCCTTGGGAAGCTGAAGAGTGTGATCCCTTGGTAACTGGAACAGTGTCCACACATTTCATGCATCATGGAGAGTCTTGTTAGCCAGAACACCCTTGCATTATCTAGTCCTTTCAGCAGATCTCATCCACCCTTGCAGCCTCATCAGCCACAGAGACTGACCCAGCCCAACCATTGCTTCCAGTAGTTCTTCTCTTGAGCAGGGTGTTTCCAAAGGGTTTAGGAGTTCTGCATTATGCTCCTTCCATCTCTTGACAATATTTCCAGTTGAGGTCAATGTGTCTCCACCCTTGCTAAAGACAGTGTGGGCGACATGCCACCTACACTCCCTGAGTTGTATTTTCATTTTCCAGAATCTCTTTGAAGGTGTCCAAAAATCATTCTTCATGTTCTGACCAAAGTTCGCCCATTTGTGAGATTTTGGTTAGCCACAGTGGTAACTGCAGCCATTTTTAGAATGCTGGTACCTCCCAGTCAGATCTGGAAACCCTCCTGCTAACACTGCATACCAAGACTATTTCTTCAGCTTGACAGCTTCCCTTGCAGATGGAGTCCATCAACATGTCCTAGAGTTCCCACAATGACCTGCAACCTACTGACTACACCTCCCTGCAGATCCCTTAAAAAATGTGCTCTGAAATATAATCTGTTTACATTATATGTTTGTGACCTCTTCCAAGGTGCAGGAGAAGCTCTTCTGGAGGCAAAAACAAAACTCCTCCAGAATAGAGGCATCCAGTATTCATTTCCAGCAAACTGTCTCTACACGTGGGTCATCCCAGTCTTACCCTGCAGATATTCCTCCAATCTGAGCCACCTCACGATCCAGCTTTTTTTCTTTCCTTGAGTGCCCAGAACATGCATGCTGCCTTGGATCAGTTGACACAACTGTAAAGTCAATCATTTATCTTTGGCCCAAGCTTTCTTGGTAACAGATACACTTACAAGAAGCATTATGTTCAAACATGGAGTTCATTGCAGACAATTAATGATCAGTACAGGAATCCTGCTGAGAACACCTTTATTCTGTGAGGGTGGCATTTGATTATAAATAGACTTTTTCTAATTTTTAGGATGTTTTTGTCAGTTTTAGATGTGTTGTATAAGCAACTACCCATCCATTTTTATTACCTGCTGAATCCATGGGTTCCAGTGTCAAGGAGAGCATATTCCCAAATAATCATTTGCAAGAGTAGGAGTCACACACTGTATATTCAAACTTGCCTACATTGGACACATTTAGACTGTCCACTCAGCCTAATTAGCACAGATATCTTAAATGTGTGAGGAAGAGAGAAGGATCCAGTGCAGAAAACACACAGAGGAAAAAAAAAAGGCTACTGTACACCGAGCTGTATGGGAACTGCTCTGTCACCATGTTGTCTTTTTGTAACTTCTAATTGGGTATAATCTGTTTAAAGTTTAGCTTGATTCCTGGCAGCATTGTATTTGAATACCAGAAACACTCAAGCATTCTGAGTTCATCATGACATTGCACTGTTTTATGCATATTTACTATTTTTTATGAAAATGGACTGTCTTTGTGTAAGTAAGTGTGCATTAATGCTTCATTTTGGACTTCATAAAAGTACATAGCTTTGACAAAGAGAACCCACAATACACCATTCTATCCAAATAGTTTTTCCAATGGAGCCGTTATTAAAAAAAAAAAGCCTGTTCACCAATAGTAGATGTCTGTGTTAGCTGTGGTATTGCTTTGTGTTCAGGTACATGTCTGTCCAACATTCAACACATCGCTACTTTCCGATGAAACATTTCCCTGTGGTTTTACTGGTAGATCTTGAGTTTTGGCTTGACTCACTTTGGTGTGCATATGGGAGGAAGTTACTAAAAAAATGAAACCAAAACATTTTCTATAGAGCAGCAGACAAATAGTAAATGATGAGGGTATAGTAAGAAAAAGTGAAATAGTGGTATACGATAATCCAGCATGGAAAAGAAGAAAATGAGGTCAAAGAGGAGGACGAGGACAGAGCAGAAGTGCACTAACTTGTCCAAAACAAAGCTGGGCTTTTTGTTTTTTTCTTACATACTTTTCTTTAATCCTCCCACTTTTCTGAGTGCTGACAGACAGTTTTTTTTGGCCTGATTTGGACTTTGAAACCTTTCACCCAGTTTTGACAACGCCCAGAGTTTGATTAGCAACACTGCGCAGGATAGAAATCCCTCCAATGCCTATAATAAAGTCACTTTGTATTTGTATATTTATTCACGTACTCTATGTTCAGTTTTAGGCCCCAGGCGTTGCTTTCTCAAATGGTGCGGAGGTGTTTGTTCATGGCTAGTTAACTCAGAGTTTCCAGTCTGCTTCTCAAGTGATGGATGTTGCCTTTAATGATTAACTGCTAACCACAAACGGCACCTGTTGAGCTCTGACCCTGCCTCCATTACTAGCTGAAGATGTGAGGTGATTTCAGTTAAATGTCACTGGTGACATATGGCCAATGAAGTTAATGTAAATAAATATTTAATATGAAAGAAAAATATACAAGAATAACATAAACCTAATGAAAATGGGCTTTGGGCCCTAGTACACTCAGACTGACAAGGATTGGAATTGATTAACATCACTAATGAAGTAAAGGGGCTACAAGTATGTGGGGTACACATCAAGAGAACTTACATTTAGGTGAGCGGATCTGATGTTCAGTCCGGGTAGACGATTATGGCCTCAAGTTTACGGGTTTTCACTCCTACCAGTTTCACAATCAAGGGGTTATTCTTAGTTTTAATGTATGCCAATATTTAATTAACACTCCTTTTTCTGCCCTTATTCTGTATTAAGACAAGAATGATTTTGTGAGATTTATATGTATTAAAAATGTACAAAGATTGGAATGTTTTGGAATACATACGTCCTTGGGATGTGGGACACAAATCAGTGACCAGTTATTAGGTTCAGGGGGCAATTACTTTTTCACACAGGGCCATGTAGGTTTGGATTTTTTTTTCTCCCTAAATAATAAAAACCATCATTTAAAAACTGCATTTTGTGTTTACTTGTGTTATATTTGACTAATGGTTAAATGTGTTTGATGATCAGAAACATTTTGTGTGACAAACATGCAAAAGAATAAGAAATCAGGAAGGGGGCAAATAGTTTTTCACACCACTGTATATATGGAAAGCACTTTGAGAGTGTCAAAATGTTAACTTCAGTGTTTTTTTGTTTTAAACAAATTTGAGGCATTTGTGAACACATTTTCACCCCTTTTGGTGTGATATCAGTCAGTTTGGATGTCGTAGTAGTAGTAGTAGCTTATTTTGTCCAAAGAGAACAGTGATATTCTTACTTGCATTTTTGACCAACGTGCATCACGTCACTACTCTCCAGCACCATAACAAATATGAATGTACTAAAATACATAACTTCATTTTATTTCCTAGAAAACACAAATTAGCTTACCTGATATACTCCTTACAGCTGTTTCCATACCACATGTTCAGTTATGCACTGGAAACCCTGAAGGAAAAAAAACTTGAGAAAAACTCCAGTACAGTTAGGTAATATGTGGGAAGACAGTGATTTCCTGTCATTTATATCCAGTCTTCTAGTATTTGCCTCTTAAGTTTTGATGGGCAGTTTTCAATGAAAATCACGGCTCCCACCCCAGATTTCCTTTTGCACTTAAAAGAACCAGAGATGCGGATGTGTGTTTTTTTTTTCCCTTGCTCTTTAATCAATGAATGGGTATTTCTAGTCTTTTCTGTAGTTCACAACATTATCAGGTGTGGGTAACTTGTGGGCACACTGACTCCAAAACAAATCACTGAGTAGGAATGTAACACCTGGCACAGTTATTGCCATTGTAAAGAGACCTACTGATTTAGACCAAAATCACACTTTTAGATTTTGTTTTGGGGAGATAATTACGTGCACCATTGGTATAGATATAGGAAAAGTATTTGGAGAGGGCAACAATCTGAGCTGTGAGTTTTCAGTAATTACTCCCTGAACATGATTTCACCACTTTTAAGGTGATATCTGTGTAGGAAAAAAAAAATACAGTATGTGTGAGTGGACTTGATCCTCAAAAACAAATCACTCAATCTGAATAAAACTTAGCATGTTACAGTGCTATTTAATATTGATTTTCAGCTATCGATTTTGAGTAAAATGGATGTTAAAATTTTGCTTCTATGAGATTATGATTTTGGCTATTCTGTGCACATTTGTGCTTCAATTTTAGTACATGTGTTGAAGACAAATGCATATTTTTAAGCTATACTGTACATGATTTTTCTATTTTATCTCACTTAATAAAATATTCTCCTGTAATATTTTACTTCTGAAATTATGGCTTTATGTGGGGAGACTCGTGCACTAGACATCTCAGAATTAAATTGACAGTTTAGTAGACATAAACTCATAATATAAATTTATACTTGTGCAAACTACACATATATGAAAAGGTCTTTAAGGCTTTTTTCCTATGAAAGTTTTGATTAGTAAATAGTGTTTCTATTTTTAATACCTATTTTTTGTTTGTTGGTGACCACTTGCAGAAAGAAGCCATGGATGCATTTAACGTCAAGCTCTTAAATGTTGTTGCTGAGCAAGGTGCCATTGAAGCTGTAGAGGCACTGATGTCCATGAGATCCCTCTGCAAAATGGGTAGCAAGCAACTAACTGAATTCCGCCCACTCACCCCGTCTTCTGATGGCCCTGAAGAAGCAGATGATCCACTTCTGTCTGGTCCAGTTGATTTCTCTGTTTCCTCATTTGTAAGTTGATCTAGTCTGTTACCCGTTTTTCTTACTCAAATTAAAGTTGGTTAGCTTTTGAAATGTGGATTTTCAAAGTTTGTAATTAGCTAATTTATTGTAGCCAGTGCAGAATAAATTTTAAATTCATAATTGATAATGGCTACATTTGTTTTTAGGTGTTAATTTAAAACACCTGCATTATTGTAATGTGAATATATTTGTGTGTACTTCAACACATTTTCTGCAATATTTATACACAGTTTTGCAAATGCCTGGCGTCACAAATTTCCTTATTTGGGGTTATCTCTGTGAAGTGATGACTTCAATAACATCAGAAACTAGCTAGGCATTATTGCTGTTCAAGCTGTAACTTTAAAATTTAAGTGACTAAAGCCTCCTCATTTAGAAACGGTTAATAAAATCATTCAATTATTTACTTTCAGTGCTTGACCCCACCCTACAGTCCTGAAAACTTTGAGATGTCTACCACAACTGCAATGCAGACATTTTCAACGAGACCAGCATCTGATTTTGGAAAGCCAATGGAAATGAACATTTCCCAGAAGGAACGGCAATCCAGAGAGTCTGTGCAGAAACATCAGTCATTTCAGGCGATAAGTGTCATTCGCCATACATCAGATGCCCAGCCTTGCACTTGCCACTCGTGTCCAATGGGAAAAAGAGAATTTCCTACAGACATAAGTCTTGCATCTAAAATTCCAGTTAAAAACAACTCTGACTCTGAAAAAAATAAACGTATTTGCACAGAAGTAAACCAGATATTTGCAGCATCTGCATCTGTGCCTGTTGTGACACCCGGGGTCTCCAACTCTGAAACAAATAAACTTGTCTATGCAGAAGTAAGCCAGAGCTTAGAGGCATCAACATCTGGACCCGTCTTTACACCTGTGGTGACCAACTCTCAGCAGAATCCAGTCATTGTCCCTTCAAGCACATTGTCGCCTGCTGGAGTTTTGCCAGTTCCAGTAATTTGCCAGCTTGTTCCTATTCCTCCAGCCACAAACCGCTTTGTTACGACCGTCATCCCTAACAATCCAGCTGGGCAGCAACCTCTGTGTCAGCCAATGGTATTAATGGGCACCCAAGTTCCCAAAGGTTCTGTCATGCTTGTTGTTCCACAGTCAGGGGTCACCAAAAGAATAACAGCAACTCCGAACGGTACCAAACTGTCTCCTATTGCACCCGCACCAGGATTCACAGTACCAGTACAAAAGACTGCCCTTCATTCAGAGATGTCAAGGACACGTAGTCATGTCTGCAGTCATGCAGGCTGTGGAAAGACCTACTTCAAAAGTTCTCATCTTAAAGCCCACATGAGAACTCATACAGGTATTTATTTGGCATCTTCTGCTTAAATTATCACCTCTCTGTCCATTTTCTTTTCTTTATTATTCCACTTCTGGTGCTCAAAAAACTGGAGAAGAAAACAACCTTAGACGGGGTACTAGATAACCACAGGGCAAATTCATACACCCTGTCATATTTAAAATTACAAAGCAAAAAAAAACAAAACGCATCTTTGAGGTGTGGAAAGAAACTAAAATAGCTGAAGAAATGTTATACTGACATGAGTCAAACTTGCAAATAGCCACCCATCTTAGGGCTTATTCCTCACTTGTGCCCATTACTACCAGAATAAGTTCTGACTCCTTGTGACCTTCTAATGGTATAGGCAGGTATAGAAAATGGGTGGATTGTATTTGTCAAACAACCACATCAGTAGAGGGTTTCACTGTAAAAAGGCTAGGCTCAAGGTGTGTGAGTGTACCCTACAACAAAATGGCACCCCTCCATTTTGACAGTTCCTGCCTTGCCCCAATGCCACTGGGAGTGGCTGTAGATCCCTGCAATGAAAAATTTTATTAAGTGATTTTGGAAGTGGATGGATAAATGGGATCATTCTCTTCTTCCTTATCTCTGAGTAGTTGGACATGTGCCCTGACCTAATAAAGTAAGCATTGTGCTTTCTTAGAGTGTCGTCTTACCAGACTTGGCTACTGGTGAGCTTTACAAATTTTACTGAAAAATATGCATATTCAAACATGAGAGGAAAGTAAAAATGGCAAATCTTATATTGCAAAATTCAGAGGAAGTGAAGCAGAGACAACTAGGGAATGAACTTAAATGACATTTTTTTTTTTCACACTCTATACTTTAATATTTAGGTTTAACTAATATTCAACTTTTTTGACACATAAATGTTGCTCTGTGAATGGCTAATACTTCATGATTAACACAACAAAATTATTTTGTTATACAGGAGAAAAACCATTCAGCTGCAGCTGGAAGGGCTGTGAACGAAGATTTGCACGTTCAGATGAACTGTCACGACACCGACGAACACATACTGGAGAAAAGAAGTTTGTCTGTCCATTGTGTGACCGGCGCTTTATGAGGAGCGACCATTTGACCAAGCATGCTCGCCGCCACATATCTGCCAGAAAGCTCCCCAGCTGGCAAATGGAAGTCAGTAGGTTATCTGACATCTCTGCTGTGCAGCAGTAGACCGTTCCAGTGGGACATGCTGGAAAGCTTGGACTTCCTTTTCACACAGAACACTGAATGAGAGGAGCAGTGATCCCTGTGCCTTGTTGCTGGGAGTTCTGCTGTTTTTGCACTCGGGGAGCAAGGAAAGTAAACAGGAGGTTAGGCAAGTTTGCTGTATTCCTGTGAAATGAACAATTTAAAGAAAGGTCTCTTTGGGTTTGAAACATTGTTACAAAGATTAGGTTAAAGTTTTGTTATAGTTGAAAAAGATGACTGCGGTGGGCTGGCACCCTGCCCGGGGTTTGTTTCCTGCCTTGCGCCCTGTGTTGGCTGGGATTGGCTCCAGCAGACCCCCGTGAACTTGTAGCGGGTTGGATAATGGATGGATGAAAAAGATGACAGTGTACAGCGATGCATGTAACTCGTGGCCAATATTGTTTTTGCTTATTTGCTATTGATTTTTTTTTACAGTAATGTCATTGGTTGTAGTATCTAACTACCCCCCATTTATAAATAATTTGTTTAAGCTTTTGCACATCCTGTGACAATGATTTTTGTGAAACCTTTGTGTAAAGTCATCTTTTGGAAATGCGATTGTAAATCTGATTTCACGGAGTATCTGCACAGCATGCCAGCTATTCTCTCATTTTTCAAAATGTCAGAATATCAACCGCTTTTAAAAGTGCTTCAGCTCAGGACATGTTTAATTCTTAAGGGGGAGAAACAGGATTATACTTAATTTGGCACATGACACTACTGTGTATATCACTGGCAATGTACTGAATATTTGTATATCTTAATTTAGGGCAGTGCTGCGGTTGTGTCCTGTATTGTGTTTTATCACAGTGTCAACATTTGACCTCTCTTGTAGCTCTTCAATTATTTTGCACAATATTTCTTTTTTGAAATTTTATATTTCTTGTTTACAAAAATTAATAAAAGTGTTTTTTTTTTTAATAGAATTGATTGTTTATCAGTCCAACCTATACCATGTTTTCAAGAATGTTGGCTCGGGATACAGTTTGATATTTATTATTAGTGAAATAACTCCAGCAGAATTTTTTACTAGGTTCTTATCATTGCAGTGCCTATTAAAGAAATGTTCCGCCCAAAAATGTATATATTTTTTTACCCTGTGTTGTTTGTAATGATAGCTGAGAGAACATTTTAATCTTGTGTTTTTCTGGGGGGAAAAAAATCCTTTTTTAATCAGTTTACATAATTCATAGGCCAGATAGGCAAGATACCTACGCTTCCAATGGGTAGAGAGGGAAGAAAAATTGAAACAAATACCAGAATGATCCAAGTTTAACAGCTCATTTGGACTGCACTGCAGGCAACCTCACCTGTTTTTTTTTGTTTTTTTTTTTTAATTCCATACTTCTACTCCAGAAATGTTTGGAAGAAGGATCAGACGATGATACAGTAAAATGTATGCAAATGTCAAAAACAAAACCTCAAAAGCAAAAACATATTAACAAAACATTGGAAGGAAAATTAAATCGCCTCATCATCCAGCCTCTGCTCTGGTGTGGCAAATAAGCTGACTGCTGTCTTCACGTATAAAATTCTTTTTGTGTGTGTTGCATGTGCCTCCACTTATGTAATTTATTTAAATATATATGTACATATCTTAAGAACTACAGATGCAATGAATTTTGCAAATCAATAGGCTTGGCCCCATGACTAAAAAGACCAGACTATAAAAATCCCTGTTAAACAATTACTACAACAGTTATCGCCGGACTTGGGATCAATTGTTTTTGTAGGATATTGGGATAAGTAGTGGACCAAACTGGACCAAAAAGAACAGACGATGAGCCTGCAACTTTCAGGGCAGATATCTTGGAAGATGTTTGTTCTACATTTGTGTATCTTTGCTGGGATATAGATAGATAGATAGATACTTTATTAATCCCAAGGGGAAGTTCACATACTCCAGCAGCAGCATACTGATAAAAAAAACAATATTAAATTAAGGAGTGATAAAAATGCAGGTAAATCAGACAATAACTTTGTATAATGTTAACGTTTACCAAAGGGTGGAACTTAAGAGTCGCATAGTGTAGGGGAGGAACGATCTCCTCAGTCTGTCAGTGGAACAGGACGGTGACCGCAGTCTGTCGCTGAAGCTGTCTGGAGATGATACTGTTCAGTGAGTTCTCCATGATTGACAGGTGCCTGCTCAGCGCCCGTTGCTCTGCCACAGATGTCAAGCTGTCCAGCTCCGTGCCTATAATAGAGCCTGCCTTCCTCACCAGTTTGTCCAGGCGTGAGGCGTCCTTCTTCTTTATGCTGCCTCCCCAGCACACCACCGTGTAGAAGAGGGTGCTCGTCACAATTGTCTGATAGAACATCTGCAGCATCTTATTGTAGATGTTGAAGGATGCCAGCCTTCTAAGGAAGTATAGTTGGCTCTGTCCTCTCTTGCACAGAGCATCAGTATTGGCAGTCAAGTCCAATTTATCATCCAGCTGCACTCCCAGATATTTATAGGTCTGTACCCTCTGCACACAGTCACCTCTGATGATTACGGGGTCCAGGAGGGGCCTGGGCCTCCTAAAATCCACCACCCTTGGTTTTGCTGGTGTTCAGTTGTAGGTGGTTTGAGTCGCACCATTTAACAAAGTCCTTGATTAGCTTCCTATCCTCCTCCTCCTGCCCACTCCTGATGCAGCCCATGATAGCAGTGTCGTCAGCAAACTTTTGCATGTGGCAGGACTCCGAGTTGTATTGGAAGTCCAATGTATTTAGGCTGAACAGGACCGGAGAAAGTACAGTCCCCTGCGGCGCTCCTGTGTTGCTGACCACAATGTCAGACCTGCAGTTCCCAAGACGCACATATTGATGTCTGTCTGTAAGATAGTCCACGATCCATGCCACCAGGTGTGAATCCACTCTCATCTCTGTCAGCTTGTCACTAAGGAGCAGGGGTTGGATGGTGTTGAAGGCGCTAGAAAAGTCCAAAAACATAATTCTTACAGCACCACTGCCTCTGTCCAAGTGGGAGAGGGATCGGTGTAGCATATAGATATAGTCATCCAGGAGCTCTACACGATGCAAAAATTGTGTCATTATCTGAAGAAAACTAATTTTTAAATGTGAAAGTCAATTTTAATTTCACACAGATGCGCGCACACACACATGCTAAAATCAGAATTTAAACTAAATTTGATAGCAAATTATTGACTCCCATCACCAAACCTCCATTGACATGGAAGTAAAAAAAATAACCAAATGAAAAACAAAGGCTGAGAAAAATTTTACAGTGAATACAAATCATAGCGTAGCTTGCATTACAAGACATGGCCATCCAGCTTATTAGGAAACCTAGCATGGAAACATCTTAGAAATGAGGAGGGGGCATGTAAATAATGTGCCCTAATGTCACCACTGCTCCCTTGCAGTAAGTAGACCAGGGCTCACATCTTAGGTCCTCCATGGGTGGAATTTGCATGTTTTCCCTGTATCTGTGTGAATTTCCACCAGGTGCTCCAGTTTCCACCTACCGTCCAAAAATACATGCAGGTACAGTGAAGTGGCAATGCTAAATTGGCCCTGGTGTGTCTGGTGGGTATGTGTTTGACCTGTGATAGACCAGGACTCTGTCCAGGGTTTGTTCCAGCCTTACACCCTATACTTGCTGAGCTAGCCAAGCATAGAGTGAACCTTCAACACTGCTCTAGAAAAATGACACATCATCTACACGAACTGGTGGTGGAAAAACATGACGTCTCATATAAACACTCTGAGACTTTGTCTTATTGAGAGAACCCCACCCTCTGTCCTAACCCTAAACTCTAAGGCATGTTTTCTTTTATGGTCTGCAAACGGTTTAGTGGAGTTTACTTCAATTTTTATTTTCCATTTTTGCTTTTTGCAGATGATGTTGTCCTGTTTGCTTCATCAGGCCGTGATCTTCAGCTCTCTCTGGATCGGTTCACAGCTGAGTGTGAAGCAGCTGGGATGAGAATCAGCACCTCCAAATCCGAGAGCATGGTCCTCAGAAGGAAAAGGGTGGAGTGCCCTCTTAGGGTTGGGGGAGAGATCCTGACCCAAGTGGAGGAGTTCAACTATCTCGGGGTCTTGTTCATGAGATCGACAGGCGGATCCGTGTGGCATCCGTAGTGATGCGGGTTCTGCATCGGTCTGTCGTGATGAAAAAAGAGCTGAGCCGTAAGGCGAAGCTCTCAATTTACCAGTCGATCTACGTTCCTACCCTCACTTATGGTCATGATCTATGGGTGGTGACTGAAAGAACGAGATCGTGAATACAAGTGCCTGAAATGAGTTTCCTCTGCAGGGTGCCTGGGCTTTCCCTTAAAAATAAGGTGAGAAGCTCAGTCATCCGGGAGGGGCTCAGAGTAGAGCCGCTGCTCCTCCGCATCGAGAGGAGTCAGATGAGGTGGCTCGGGCATCTGATCAGTATGCCTCCTGGACGCCTCCCTGGTGAAGTGTTCCGGGCACGTCCAACCGGGAGGAGGCCCCGGGGAAAACCCAGGACACGCTGGAGGGACTATGTCTCCCGGCTGGCCTGGGAACGCCTTAGGATTCTCCCGGAAGAGCTGGAAGAAGTGGCCGGGGAGAGGGAAGTCTGGGCCTCTCTGCTTAAGCTGCTGCCCCCGCGACCCGATCTTGAATAAGCGGAAGAGGATGGATGGATGGACTTCCATTTTTAGATTATTCAGGACTATCTGCTGTACAGTCTGAACTCTAGTAAGGTATGAAACTGAGGGGAACTTCAAATGATATACCCATATAACCATTTAAACAGTAACATTTTAATTGATGAATGATATAAGACATTACAAGTGAATTCCACCAGTGGTAATAAGAATTTCTAATTTAGTTAGCACAACGAAGAAATAGTTCTGGGTCATTGATCACTCCTTATCTTTTTCTTTTAGTCTCGGTATACTAGCCTGATGTTAAGTTCATATTAATTCTTCTCTATTACTTCTATATTACTTCTTTTCTTACAAAACAATTGCCAAAATCTATCCACAAACTAGAGGCCATGATCAGAAATTACTGATGATGGAAAGCAAATACCAAAACCAAAAAAATGACAGCAAAAACACATCCATAGCAAAGAATTGAGAGAGAATCCAAACTTGAACAAAGTATCCCAGCCTGGCATCGGTTTACCAAGTCAAGGCATGAGAAGGTGAAGAGTTAGGGTTTCCTTCAAAATCCCCATTTATTTGCAATGACGCTAAAACATTAATCGACAAAAAAAAACAACCAACATAGAATCAGAACTCGTACGCCATTCCTTGCTTGTCCAAAAGTCTCCTGTGAGTTAGCTTGGCTCCAGCAGTCACAGGTTCCAGAATGAACACCAACTTCCGTCCTTCTCTGTCATTAAATAGGAGAGGGACTTCCGGGATGCTCTGTAAGTGAGGTCATTATTCCTCTCTGGGCTCCTCTTCCGGTCCATTCTCGAGCTGGAAGAGGCAGAGATTAATGCATTTACTTCACCATAACTCATCCCCAGTATGTTCTTATGTGTGCATATGTGACAATATGTATTTTTGCTAAAATACTGTTAGACAAAAACACTTCTGTGAAATCGTCCCATGAACACCTGGGGAGCATACTCAAATGAGAATAAGCAGTTAGGTCACAACGGCCCAGTTGTATTGACCTTCAGAATTGGAATGAATTGGCTACTTTTTAATGTGACCACACATAAACATCTGTCGGAGTTCACATGCAGTTTTCAGGTGCCACCCAGCCATTAGAGATAACAAAACGTAATGTATTTTAAATGAAACATAATGTTAAAAACATTACATGAACACAATGATGTATAAAAAGCAGAATATGATGAAGTGTAACGTAGCGTACCTTCACATAACATAATGTAAAACACAACAGGACTGTATTAAAGGTATTGCTCAGTGAGACCCCATACAATTATGCAATGCTAAATCAGGATGTTGAACACACTGCAGATGTCTGGTCAAAGACAAAGAGACACAGGAAGTCTGTTTACTGCTTTCCACATTCTGTGAAACAGGCAAAGGAATCTCTTTTACCTTTACATGCATGTTACATTTTCTGAAAGACAGGAGATTAACCTTTATAAATCAAAAGGCGCATCAATGAAATAGTATTAAATAACAGTACATATTGTAGCGACTGACGGCATTGACTCCTGACGTCCCAAGAGGCTCTGCACCTAAAATTAGACTTTTAATTATGATTACTTTCTTGTTTGGTATCAAACAGTTGCGTTTAATGCTGATTTATAGCTTTTGCCAATGGGAGAGTTTTACTGAAGTTTAAAGGAGGTTGTTTGAATTTGCCTACCACCACTAACCGATGCTGCCTGATGTAGGAGTCCCGGTATCAGAAATTAATTAAACATATATTTTAAATATTGCCGTGTATAATGATCGTATTACTTGAACGTACAACATTAACAGTGTTAGGAAAAAAGAAAGAAAAAGTGTTTCCTTGATCATTCGAATGTGGCTGTTTGTCACAATATAATGTAAATCACAACAATAGATCAATAGGTTTTGTGGAAGAAATGACACCTTTGTATACAAGAACAATATTTAAAATATTAACACGTGGATTTGGAACTTAACAATTGACTCCACATTAACATTAAATGTAGTGAAATTCAAGTTCAAATGAAATAATAACATTAGCAGAGGTCGCATATGGCACACATAAAAAACATTAACTTAACTAGTTGCTTTTAAACAGTAACCAGACCATCGCTGCCTTCGCGTCAACGTACACATATAACGGGTCTTATTCAACACAATTAACCTTAAATATACAATGCAACATCGACACCATCCCAAAACAAGGCATCCCCTAATAATTTGAAGTGAAAAGAACACCTACTACTGTATATATTTACGCACACTGCAAGGATACAAACCCCTAAACACGTTAGTGTCCAGCTCACTGTACTGCGAAACGACGACCAAGCGGGCGGAGAAAAAAAAGAACGACTTTCGACTTTGCACGCCTTTTTTAATGAATCGAAGAGGCATCACCCTAATATAACATAACTTAAACGACATAACGCAAAATCACTTAACATAGTCAGACCAGCTTAATCTATTCCAGAGTTGGGGTTGGCGATGATTTATGCAACTGATTGACTGGTATACTTTTTCTTTTCTCTTTAAATCACAAGATTTTTATATAATGCCTTTCATTTCGCAATAGTTTATAATGTTTGATGTGTTATTATCCTATTAAGAAAGCAGTGGGGGTTGAATTCTGCTTTGTTGCTTTCCTTTTTTAACTTTCTGATATATACATATTGTTATTTCCTTTTCATTTTTTTCTAGTTTTAAGAAGTCATTTGTTGTATAAGTTTAACTTGATTGTATGCAATGTTATTTTCTGAAATAAAATAAAAATTAAAAAAAGGAATACAATGCATTTAGCTGCTGCCTGCCCATCATGCTTTTTATAACGTTTGAGAGAAAAGGCACAAGTTAACGTGTCAGAAATTTAAAAAAAAATACCCCAGGTTCGCTTCCCGGGTCCTCCCTGCGTGGAGTTTGCATGTTCTCCCCGTGTCTGCGTGGGTTTCCTCCGGGCGCTCCGGTTTCCTCCCACAATCCAAAGACATGCAGGTTAGGTGGATTGGCGATTCTAAATTGGCCCTAGTGTGTGCTTGGTGTTTGTGTGTGTCCTGCGGTGGATTGGCACCCTGCCCAGGATTGGTTCCTGCCTTGTGCCCTGTGTTGGCTGGAACTGGCTCCAGCAGACCCCCGAGACCCTGTATTCGGATTCAGCGGGTTAGAAAATGGATGGATGGATGGACAAAAGAAACGGTGTTCAGTGCATAATTGCAGATGTCGTCAGCTAATAGTCCATGATCCCTTTACTATTCAGATTGACCTGATGCTACTATCACATTTCAAAACTCCCTTTGTGCTTCTTGGAATCCACAAGTCTGAACGGGTAAGTCCTGCAGGGCTGCTGCATGCTGACATCACATTCTATTTGGGTACATAATATAGAAAATGTGCTGAATAACTTATAATATAATTTATAACTGATAAGAAGGAATAGTTGCGTCCAGAAGCAGATGTCAAGTTTACATAAAATCTGACAAGACCCATCTGCATAGGGTTAGGATTACATGCCTGTTGTGTCACAGCTGCCACTAGAGGCCTGTCATCTGACACACAATGAAAAGACAATAATTAGGGAGTTTCAGACCATGGTGGTCTTGGGGCTGAACTCCAAAGACTGTTTCTGTGACCCGTGCACAAGTCATAAGGACACATAAGTGATCTTTACAGGGGCTGGGCAGGCTGATGTATCTCAGCATATCTTGGGTAAAGCATGATAACTGGTAGGAGGGAGTGTCTATGGCACTTTCATGAATGTTTCTTTTCAGTTAAAGTGAAGTACACTTTATTGTCATTGCAGCTATATGCAAATATACAGAAAGAGACGTGAAGACCCCTGAGACTAGCAGAGCAAAATATTCCTTCACAGCAACGGCAACGGAAATCAAGAGCAAGTACTTGCCAGCACAGCCTGTCAACCAATCTGCAATGAAGCTAAGACTCAAGACTATCATTCAAACGAAGAAGATCAAGCTGTTGAAAAAAGCCACTGCACAGCCAATACTAAAGTAGCCTAGACAGACTATTTGTGGGCAAAAGTGCAAGTATGGCATGGCTAAACAGTTCTGGGCTCAAGGGAGAGACTGAAAGCGTGCCTACTCATTGCAGCTCAGCACCAGGCATTCAACACCAGGTACCACCAGCGGAACAGTTTGAATTAGCATGTTGAGAGGACGTGAGGAATGAGTAGCATATTATTATTAGATGTACAATGTTGCTGGCATCTACTTAATACTAAAACCAGAGCAACAATGGTACCAGCTATCTGTTACTGGTTGGTCTGTGGTGCACTAGGAGGAAAAATACCTGAGAAATGGTACCAGCACATGCAAGAGGCTGTTGTCAACACTGGAGAGTTCAGAGAGTTGCATCACACTAAAGATGCGAACATCTTATGTTGTATAACACCCCTGAACTCTCCATTAGTGAAGTAACCTGATCAGAACTACCACCTAACTCAGCCGCCCATCTGCAGTCCTCATTACTTCTACATTGGGTGGACAGCCATTTACGTTGGAGGACTAAACCTGATACCAATAATGTTAAAGCATGAATTTGCGTAAGTGAGACTGACACCCTGAAGGCCACAATAATATTACACAACATTAACTCTGCAATTGCTCTGTCCGGGTATGATGTTAATCTGGGTAAGCCCTCCAACCTGTAGGGAAAACTTGGGGGTTGGTGGCAGAATTGGCACTCCTGCCACCATAAAAGAAACTCACACTGTTCCACTCCATCTGAACTAGTGTGTTGCTGAGGTATCACCAGTTGCATGGCTGCACTCGGGTCCTAATCTGGATCCTGAGTTGGTTTGTCGTATGGTGGGTGCGGCAATGCACTGTATCAGTGCGTGCTTCTAACCCTCTCTCTCTCATTCTTAAACCTGCTTAATTCAATTCAGGGCCAGTGGGTAACAAATAATAACCAAAAGCAAAAGAAACGAGTAAACATTGGCAAAAGCTGCTCACATTCTTTCTCTAATATGGTATATGTAAATACCCTTTCTAATCAAAACTTTACTCTGGATTAGGATAAAGCTAAAAAAAATATCAGTTTATAGCTCATTGCTACAGAAAAAGGAAAACTTTCAGGTTCCTGAAAATGGGGACAATGTTGCCCTCTACTGGAAAGCTGATATGCTGCGTTATAGTGTTAGTTATGTCCACAGTTCTCAAGTTCATTTAAGGGGCCAACTGTGGCTGCCATTCTGTTCCAACTGCTTTACAAGCAGTGAGTCAGTCTTATCTAAAACTGATCGTATTGTTTATTATCTTTTGGTTTATCTTCTGCTATTCTGCATTCAGAAAATGCAATAGTGTGATATTAACTTTTGTTGGAAATGTATTTTTGCCATTGCTCTGTCAAATGGTGGATGATGACAGTAAATACAGTAACAGGATCAGAAGATCTGGTGGAATAAATGGATAAAAGTTTGCACTGAAAACTAAATCGTAGACAAACATTTCAAAAGAAAAGATCAGAAGTCAGGAATTCTAAATTACTAGTAATTACAGGAGAAGCATGGAGCTATCCATAACCCGACAACTAAGAATTATACAGCAAAACCTGGAAATGTGCCTCTAGAAGTAACAGAAAGAGTCAGAAAATTGTAATAAAAGAACGCATTTCATAACAGTCATATGTTTAAATACCGGTACTCAAATCTCTGTTCTCATTTTCTAATTAATTAATATTTTTTGGGGGTGTTGACACTCATAATTATATCCTAATAATTACAAATATAAATAAGCATAGGAAATGCCAGCACAAACAAAAATGAATGGTGGTAGGCTGCAGATAGTTTAGTGTCAAAGCAGCGAGCAAGACCAGTACTAAATAACATAAAAATGTATGCATTGCATAACAGTCCGGTGTGTTCAAGGAAGCAGTATAGCCAGAAATTTGTTGGTGGGTGGGAATAAATGAAATTAGGTGGGTGAATAAAATTTCACCCAGACAGTTTATAGAACTTGACCATCAGTGGCAGAACAAAGGGGATCCTCTAATAAAACTCCCAATAATGCACACAATGCTGGAAGACGCACGCACACAAATTTAAAGACTTAGTCGTTAAAAATAAAAAAACTATCATTTTTGTCTATCTATTATAAGAAGAAAACTTGACCACCACAGATAAATGTGCTTTGCTAGATTCATGCTTTGAACATAATTAGCTCGTGTATTTCCAATAATTAAAAACAGTCTTAATGAACCGATCGCCCATGTTGGCTCTGGGGAAATGGCGACATGGTTGGCAAATAACAGCATTTCTAGACATGCTGCACTTCATCCATTTATGTTTGCAATCTAGGCTGAGAAGGTGGCCCATCTATCTAATAGGTCTGTTTGAGCGAGTGGAGCAGAAGCACTAGCAACTGACTGGTCTGTATTGGCTGGGACCACGCTTTCCAGAAGCGGAGACAGAGAAGGCACACTTCTAGTTTCATTGACAGAAGCTTGCTCGTCATCTTCTGATGTATCATCCATTGTCTTCTAAAGTAAGCAGAGGAAAATTGATTGGAGGGGCAGGGGCTCTGAGTGGGCAATTGCCAATTCATGCCCACCTTTGGCTACGGTACTGGTTTGAGGACAGTGCAGACACCATAGCCTTCAGTAGGTAAATTCTACACCCTTCTCCATCTATTTCAGGGTTGTAGAGGCCAAAGGTTATCTTACCAGGATTGGGCAAAAGGGTGAAAGCGCCTGGAGAGGACTCTAATACTTGTATGCAAAATTTGGTTGACCTAAATTAAAGTGTTCTTAAGTTATCGTGTTTACATACACACACACAGACAGACACACATTTCAAAAATGGTATTTTTGGACTCAAGGAGGTCTCAAATGTCGAGATTCACCAAAATCTCGACATCAAATTTTTGGACGATTACAAGACTTTCCCTATACAAGAAAGTAAAAGTGAAAACATAAAAAAAAAACTTTTGTAATTAATTTCTTATTTGGTTGAGCATATCTGGCCATAGTAATTTTCATGAAATAGGATTCGGAAACCTATTCAGTTATGACAAATGTTAGGGAAAAACAGAATTGAAAGGCAAACTTTATTACACTGACAGACCATTATGGATACCAGGTAAATGTGGCACTCTGATGGTAAATTGTACAGTCACCAGATTTTCAAAGTTCCAAATTGGGACACGTGTAGCAAGAATGCACATGCATAAAGGCCATCTTCATTTATTTAATGCCACTTGCTTTATTTTATCATCAACAGCGAGGGATCAGGACATTAAAAAAAAAGAAAAAAACATTTTTGCTAATGAACATATATGATTCTAGACAGTGGTTGAAGAGGAAACAAATGAATGGCAGTACTGTTTGGTGGCTTCTTGGTCATCTTGACAATACTATTCAAATTTAACACAAGTTCGTAGTTTAGTTTTCTCCGACAGAGTTTTGACAATGCTATTATACATACAGTTGCATGTACCGTATATTATATTGAACTGGAGTATGTGGGGATCCCCCTTGGAGTTTTGTATGCACTGTTGTAAATAAACTGTGAGGATGTTTGTTTCATTGGAACAATGTTTTAATGTTGAATAAGATGGGCAGCCTGTTAAGACGGTGTCCAATTTGATATTCTTCAGCTATTTATCGGGATGCATTGACTGAAAATGAGAACTGTCCCTGTCACCTGGATGTCTGGCCACCCTAGTCAATTATAGTGAAAGTGAAATACTGAATCATTATAATGTGTAAATAACACAGCTGTGAGATTGGCTTAGTGTAAAGTAAACAGTACTGACTTAATGTTTATTTGCTCTGTGCACAACGGCTTAGGCACCACAGGGCACTTCTTTCATATGTAGATAACCCTTTGTTTTCCTTGCTTGCATTTTACACTTCTAGGGTTAGTAAGATAATTTCACTTATCTGTTGATAATTAAGCCATCGGGAAGAGGAAGATGCATGCAGCTATTTCTGCATGTGCCTTACTGATAACTGCTCACACAAGCAGCGAGCACTAAAAGGGAATTTACCTTTAAAAACACACTGAGGTCCACAATCATGCTATGGCGTGTCTTAATTCTGTTCCCTTGAACCTGTGAAGCTGTCTACATGTGTATCAATAGATTTCAAAAGGCATCTCAGTTTTAACATTTTGTTAATGGTTTGTAAATTGGCAGGATGATGTGGGTGGTTGTTCCCCCAAGTGTTTTGCATGAACAGTTAAACTCCCTGTGGACTTGCTTGGTGATGAAAAGTCTAGAGCACTGCACCTGTCAGGTGCAGGTGTGAGGGGGTGCGTGAACAGCCAGGGAATTCTATTTCATTGAAACAATTGGACCAGCTGCCAGTGGGCTAGCAGCAATAAATGGGCATCCCATGAGGTATCTATAGAGCAGATATAGGCCTTGAGCTTCAGTGGCTAAAACAAGCCTCAGTAATACATGGCAATGGAGTGATGGATCCAGGAGAGTTAGACAACAAATAGATGGATGAAATGAATCATCACATCAGGCTAATTTAAAGTCAGAAATAGACAGACAGGTAGCATTTTATTGGTCCTGAAAGGGGAATTTGGCTTTCTACAGAAGCTAAATAAATAAATATTATTATATTATGACAAACAAAAAGTCCCTCTCAAATGCACACCTGAATGACTACAAAGATACTGTAGAAAACTAGAAAGAAAGAAAAAAAATCAGACTTGGCAGTTACAGTCAATCTATCGCAGGGGTGTCCACACTTTTTCGGCTTGCAAGCTACTTTTAAAATGACCAGGTCGAAATGATCTACCTACATTAAAAATGCTATATTATATATACAGTATACTGTATATATATAGAGAGAGAGTATACTTTATACATAAAATATATGTTGTTGTACCTTGCATAACCGAATAACCTTTATGGCACAATAACAATTCAATGTATTTATGGACACTACAGTATTTGGATTTAATAATCTTTATGTGGGAAAAGGCTGACTCGCATAAATATTGTAAGTAGAGCCGAATAATGCAATCAAGGTGCTTTTGAATTCAGCCGAGTGAAAAATGACGGCTGTCCGATTAACTGTGATTTTAGTTTCCTCTCTTTTTTCTTTCTCAGATCGCTTTTCGCAAGTTAGTCAGTTTCGTAGTTTTTATGAACAGTTCGAAAGTGCCTTTCCACATTTTCCTTCTTTGGAATAGCAATGATAGATTGACAGATCAGACAAACGCACTTCGATTGTGACATTGTGAGAGAAAAAAATCCTCTTCTAATTCCACATTAAGCCCATAGAAAGCTAACTAGATCACAGCTGGAGTTTTGCAGTAGCTCGTGCGTTTGATCGTGTGTGAGGGGTGATCGGTGTGTTAAAAGAAAGGAGATCACAGACTGGCCGCCCTGTATGTCAATCAAGTGGCAAATGCCATAGGGAGGATATATGATAGAATAACATTTTAAAATTTTTTTTTTTGAATGCAATGCGGTCTACATGCACTACCTTTGCGATCTACTGGTCGATCACGATCAACGCATTGGGCACCCCTGATCTAAGGCATTGTACAGGCGTGTTGCTATTGGTATAAAGGGGCCTGGTAGTGTTTCTTGACACACTTCTGCAAAATAGTTTGCTGGCTTAATGTATCAGTGTTAATGTATTTAGAGAAAGGATGAGCAGAATTGTTCACAATGGTACTCAGTTTTGTCTTCCCTCTCTTCTTCATTTCTGCCTACAAGAAATCAAGAATGCATTCCATAACTAAGCCTTCCTTTTTTATTAGCTTGTTTTCAGTGGAAAAAGAGTCTGTTCTGCAATTTCATATATAGTTCATCTGTGTTATGAGACCAGTCTAACCTGTCATTGATGTGGACCTCCAAGTACTGGAGGAAAAGAGAAAGGTTAATCACTTAGTTATCTAATTATTGGTTTTGCCTTTGGCAATCCTGTTAATTCATCAAAACAATCAGGAATAGTGCCATAAACAGGGATGTCAAATTAAAGTAAGTTGAATGAGGAATCCCATTTTCACTTTCCGGCTGTGATGCCAGAAGTATGAAGAGATCTATACAACTTACAAACGAGGTTTATAATCAGTAAAAGTATGCATTAACACTTTCACTTCTTCAATTTTTGCCAAACTCTCTTGTTGAAATAAACAAATGGTTCAAAATATTTATAACATAAGGATAACAAAAGATGGATATGCACAGATAGACAGACATATAGATAGATGGACAAACAAATGACAAAAGACAGTAACAAATAACACAAAACAAATCTATAAAAGCTCTTTAGAAAAAGAGCTCATGGCTTATGAATTCTGATCTTTTAATTCATGTGGTGAAAATGAATAATTTCTTAAGCTAGTTAGTAAGGTTATATTGCCTGCACTGTTGCATTCATTTGCTTACAGCTGGTCTGCACTGCCTTACCTTCTCTCACAACGTCTCTGTGTGTGTGTTCGTGCAAGTTGCTGCTCACACTTTCTTTTTGAATTTTGTAAGAAACTTAACAAGAGCTTCAATTTATTCTTCACAATGTTACGACCTTTTAGTTACAGTTACACAAATACCAAGATACTTTTGCTGGCTTTCGTAACTACTAAGTTACAACTAATAGTTTTTGAAATCAAAGTAGGATTATGGTCTGAAATAAGCAATGCTTTGTTAATTTCCTTCTTTCTCCGGACAGGCTTTCTTTCTTCATCTTATGAGCTTGTCTCCTTCATCACCTTGGTCGCACCTTCTGTTTGTGGGTGGTACTGTTGTTTCTCTTTGAGGTTCTCTTTTGCCCTCTTGTTGCTATCAAATTCATGTCTGTTGGGTCAGCCTCTGATCAGTCTGTCGTTAGCAAGGCAAATGCATGGCTTTGACCTATACAGTCTATCTCTGCTTGTGCATTTTCTACTCATCAGCAAATCTGGACTAATGGCAACCTTGTCAACTCCAAAACAGACAATTCTTCCACCCTTCCAGTCTAACACAATTGACTTCTGAATAAAGGAGTAGCTTCAACCTCAGTTACAGACGCGGTTAAGCACTGGAATCTCTGCTATACAAAAGTAACAGTCAGGCTGAAACACAGTAAGGTTTATGAAAAAAACAGACAATCTGGGTTTTACAAGAGTTTTTAAAAGAAGGAACAGAAGTCTTGCCATTGGTTTCTTGAGTGCACTCAAATCCATTCTTTTGTTTGATAATTGGTGTAGAGTTCTGTCCATCATGTTACTCATCCTTGAGTTATGCTCCTTTGTTTGAACTTGGGTGTCCAGCTGGTGCTTCCAAGATACAGTACATATTTTTAAGTCAGTGAGCTGTGTTCTATGCAAGTCAAGAAATAATAATGCCAGTCTGTCCTGCAATACGTGTAGCAATGTACCAGATCCATATCCACTCTCTGAATGGTGACCGGACATAAAGGCTCTTTAGTATGTCAAAAGTCAATAAGCAGTTCTTTCATTCTGTTGAAGTTAAGTTGCAGACAATTATTTCTGCACTATGAAACAAAGTTCTCCACCTATCTCCTAATCATTGTCTCATCCTCCTTGTCAATACCCCATGATAAACAAAACTCCAAAGAATTAAGAGGGGTTCCTGAACTTTTTATATATATAAAACAGTATATATATATATATATACATACACACATATATAGATTATCACACATGTGCGCATGGGAGGCAGCTAAAGGGCTTGAGTAAGGACAGTTCCGAGACATACCGGGATGTGGCAGAGTGCACTGACTCTTTTTCTCCCTTGCCTGCAGACCATTCACGGCAGATTCCACCTGGTCCTCTTGATGTCTCTTCTGGGACTGAGCCAATGGAAGGAGACCTTGCCGGCTCCGGCCCCTGTGATGTCACGTCCGGGCTCGCACCAATGACAGAAGACGTACATGTGCCTAACCCCTTTGTCTTCACTTCATGTCTTCCCCTTTAAAAGCCTCCACCTTTTCCCAGTTCCCTCAGTTCTGTATTGGACTTGGTTTTGTGCACAGCAGTGCTATCATTTAAAAGACGATTTGCAGCCAGGATACCAAATTATACGGGTGGCTGCCCCAAACCTTGCTATGTCACATTGTGAGTTTTGTGACACTGGCGTAGTTGGCAGGATGGAGAAGTCCCGGAGAAGAAGGGGGCAGGACCTACAATATACCCAGGTTGGAGCGTACTGGGGCCGACTTTTCAGGCAGGGAGGGTGTCCCATGGTTCGGCGAGACCCGGTACGGGCTTCGCTCCCGGCACGCTTAACTTCATTCGTTCGTTCGTCCGTCGAATCGACAAGGACCATCTAGTCATCTAGTTAAGGATGGGGTGGGTCTGGGTGGGTGTGTAGATGGCTTACTAGTCCGATACGTGCTCGGAATAGTCTTTGGCAATGCGGACAGGAAATAGTTGTGGCAGACGACAGTCTAATGCTGTCTTTTCTGACTTGTCTGCGTTGTTCAGCTGCAGCGGTCCTGCTGGTTTCATAAGATTGAGCCCCCTTCTTGACAGCTGATCTTCATTTGGTTTTGTCCTGAGCTGTCTGTTCCCATTTAGTAGGATTGATGTTGAAGGCTTTCAGGGCTGCTTTGAATGTGTCTTTATAGCGCTTACGTTGACCTCCTTGGGAGTGCTTGCCTTGCGTGAGTTCACCAAAGAACAGCTTTTTAGGAAGCCGATTGTCACCCACACGGGCTACGTGTCCTGCCCATCGGAGTTGAGACTGCATCAAGATGGTAAAGATGTTGGGTAGGTCCGCTCTGGCAAGAACCTCCGTGTCAGGCACTTTGTCTTTCCACTTGATGCCGAGAAGCTTTCTGAGGCAGGTTATGTGAAAGTGATTTAATTTCTTGGCGTGACGCTGGTATACTGTCCACGTTTCACATTCGTAGAGCAATGAAGAGAGGACTGCTGCACGATACAACTTGATCTTGGTTTCTTGTCTGATACCTCTCCTGTCCTACATGGTGCTGTGTTGTCTGCCAAATGTTACATTCGCTTTTGCCAGTCTGGAATTCATTTCATCATCCATGACAACAATTCTGGAAAGGGTGCTGTCCAAGGAGGTGAATTTGTCCACCACGTTTAGACGCTGCCCACTGATGGTAATGGTGGGTTCCACGTAGGGCTTCCTGAGGACTGGTTGATACATCACTTCAGTTTTCTTTGTGTTGATTGTGAGACCAAAGTTGTTGCAGGCCTCAGCAAAGATATCAACGCTGTACTGCATGTCGGCTTCTGAGGCAGCGTTGAGGGCGCACTCATCCGTGAACAGAAGCTAGTTGATGGTGTTACATTTGACCTTGGTTTCCGCTTGAAGCCTCTCAAGGTTAAAGACTGATCCATCGGTATGGAAGCGGATTGACAAGCCCATAATGGAGTCCTTGAACGCATCAGCCAGCATTGCAGAATACATGATACTGAAGAGTGTGGGGGCCAGGACACAGCCCTGCTTCACGCCGTTTGTGACAGGGAATGCTTGAGATGACTGACCGTTGTCCTGAATTTGGGCGAGCATGCCATCATGCAACTATCGAACTATAGAGCTTCTGGAGACACAAAGGGCAGCCTCACACTCTGGTGTGGCAGAACCATCCCTTTGTCGAACTCATTTGGAGTACATCCCAAGACCTAGCCGCCACCCCTTACAACCCGGAGCGAATCGCTTGGAGGCAAGGAGGAATGCCGGTGGAGGGCGAGTAGGGGTTGGTGTGCTCTGGCTAATCTGTTGGTGGTCTTAATACTGGTGTGATGATCATCAACGGCCACAAGACCACTGCCTTATCTAATTCCGGTACCAACATTACCACAGTGGTTAAAGATTAAGACCGGTATAACCTGTATCCACGGAGACATCCATTGGTACAGCTCTGCCGCTTGTGTCATCAGTCACGGGGGATCAGTACAAAATCTAACCGTGGCTGTCCATCCGAATCCTCCACACCCGGTGATACTAGAGTAGGACTGGTCTAATATTAAAAGCGGCGAGACACATACCAGTCCAGGGGTTAACTTGGGCCTAGTTATGGACGGGGATGAGCCATCTCAAGCTGCCTCAACGCCGTGTAATCAGCCAGCAGAGAGAGACGAAGAGGCCGCCCTGAGTGACATGGCGACTCCCTGACCGTCGTATGCCGACAAGTCATCCATCAGTGCCGCGGCAGAACCACGCTCCTTGAGGATGACGCCGACCCTCTCCCCCTTTTGCGGTTTCAATTTAGAGAGACGCCGGCTTCATTTAAAAGGGAGCAGTGGAATGACAATTCCCTGAAGTTTGCAAAAAATGCAGTGGTCCTAGTCAACGGCCAGTGCACTAACCAGCCGATGCCACAGGGTCCTCACTTTGTGTTGGAAAATGACCTTCTCTATTGGGTAGCAGTGTATGATGGGCAGGAAAGATGGCTACTGCTAATCCCACGGACCTTCTGGCGGCAGGTCTGTGAGTTAGCACACGCCCACCTCCTAGGTGGCCATTTGGGCACCGAGAAAACCCTGGAGCAGATAAAGCCCCACTTCTACTGGCCTGCAATCAATGAGGAGGTTCGTCGCTTTTGCACTTCTTGCTCGGAGTGTCAATTACGTCAAATTCCTAGGAGGGACCGTGCTCCTCTTGCTCCTTTTCCCCTGATTGATGTTCCCTTCCACAGAATTGGGGATGATTTAGTTGGACCCCTAAAGCCCTAAGTCCGAGGACACAAGTACATTTTAGTCCTTGTGGATTACGCTACCAAATATCCCGAATTTGTTCCGTTGTGCTCAGCCACTTCCAAAGCCATCGCACGGGAATTACTAGGTGTCTTTTCGCATGTGGGCATCCCCAAAGAAGTCTTGACAGACCAGGGGACGCCCTTTACCTCTGAGACGTTCAAGGAGGCTGCCAAGTTACTGAAAATAAAGCATTTAAAGACTGCAGTATATCACCCTCAAACAGACGGTTTGGTGGAGGGGTTCAATCAAACTCTCAAAAAAATACTGCGTAAGGTGGTCAGCAAGGATGGAAGGAACTGGGATCAGCTCCTCCCCCTCGTTCTTGTTGCCTATCGGGAAGTCCCTCAAGCCTCCACGGGGTTCTCCCCTTTTGAATTACTGTATGGGCGACAACCACGGGGCATATTAGACATCTTAAAAGAAGGATGGGAAGAAGAGGCTCTTCCCTCTACAAATATATTAGAATATATCGTGCAGTTATGCGATAGATTTGGTAAGATTCGGCCACTCCTTAAAAAGCACCAGGAAGAGGCTCAAGCAGTATAGGTCTGTTATTACGACCGTGGCACGTTTCTCCGGGAGTTCCGCCTGGGAGATCGGGTCATGGTCCTAGTACCTACCTCCCACTCAAAGTTACTTGCCCATTGGCAAGGTCCCTACGAAGTTAAGGAGAGGAAAGGACTCATCGACTATTTGGTGAGTCAACCCAATCGTTGGCTGAGGGAGAGGGATTATCATATAAACCTGCTGAAACCGTGGAAGGACAGGGATACCGATCCCTCCTCCGGTTAGCCCCGCTCACTCTTTGCTCACACGGCTAGCCTTAACTTCGGTGTGGATTTAAGTCCCAGACAACAACGGGAGCTCAAAACAGTTATCCTGGCTGTCCTGGAGGTAGTGAGTGAAAGCCCCGGACGGACCTCTCTGGTTGAGCACAACATTGTGACAGAACCCGGGGTTATAGTCCGAGAACGTCCGTATCGGCTTCCCGAGGCAAAAAGGGCTGAAGTGGAGCTTGAGATCAAACACATGCTGGAACTAGGTGTAATCGAGGAAAGTCATAGTCCCTGGTCCAGCCCCATTGTGTTAGTCGCTAAGCCTGACGGGAGTTGGAGGTTTTGCAATGACTTCCATCGGCTTAATCAAGTCTCCCAATTTGATGCTTATCCAATGCCGCGAGTGGACAACCTTCTCAAGAGGCTTGCACATGCTCAATATTTGACAACACTGGACATGACAAAGGGGTACTGGCAGGTTCCTTTAACGGACTCTGTGAAGATTATGACTGCGTTTAGCACCCCTAGCGGACACTGGCAGTATCGTGTCCTTCCATTTGAGTTACATGGGGCTCCAGCTACCTTCCAGCATCTGGTGGACAAAGTGCTCAGGCCTCATAACTCATACAGTGCTGCCTACCTGGATGACGTGGTCATCTATTCCAGCACATGGAAGGAACACTTACAGCAGGTAAAAGCGGTATTGCGGACACTTGGTGAGGCCGGGCTTCGGATCAATCCCAAGAAATGTTTCTTCGGATTGAGCGAAGCCAAGTATTTAGGCTATCTGGTGGGTCGGGGTACGGTGAAACCACAGTGGTCCAAAGTGGATGCCATTTTGAAATGGCCCCATCCGCGAACCAAGTGGCAGGTCCAAGCCTTTCTCGGGTTAGCGGGATACTATCGCTGGTTTGTGCCCCGGTTCTCAGAGAGAGCGGCGCCCTTGACTGATTTGACAAAGAAGAGGGCCCCAAACATTGTGGTATGGACTGAAAAGACAGTTTGGGAGTCGCATGTCACTCAGGGTGGCTGCTTCGACTCTCTCTGCTGGCTGATTACACAGGGTGGAGGCAGCTTGAGATGTCTCATCCCCGTCCATAACTAGGCCCAAGTTAACCCCAGGAGTGGTATGTGTCTCGCCACTTTTAATATTAGACCAGGCCCTTACGTACCTATTTTGAAAGCTCCTAACTTTTCCTTACCTTTCATCCTCCAGACGGACGCTTCGGACACAGGCCTGAGGGCAGTGCTGAGCCAAAATGTTAGTGGTGTGGATCACCCCATTATGTTCCTGAGCCAGAAACTGTTGGACTGGGAGAACAGGTATGCGGCGGTGGAGAGAGAGGCTTTGGCGGTTAAATGGGCGATTACTCAGCTGAGGTACTACCTGCTGGGCCGGGAATTCACCCTGGTCACGGACCATGCTCCATTACAGTGGATGGCCCTACACAAAGAGTCGAATCCGCGGGTCACCAGGTGGTTTCTTGACCTACAGCTGTACAAGTTTTCGCTTGTTCATCGTCGGGGCACTCTTCACGCCAATGCTGATGCCCTCTCTCGGGTTCACGACCTCTCGGTCATGGTTGCCTGACCCGACGGGTCTGGGCTGAGGGGGTGGCCTTGTCACACACGTGCGCATGGGAGGCAGCTAAAGGGCTTAAGTAAGGACAGTTCTGAGACATACCGGGATGTGGCAGAGTGCACTGACTCTTTTTCTCCCTTGCCTGCAGACCATTCAGGGCAGATTCCACCTGATCCTCTTGATGTCTCTGTTGGGACCGAGCCAATGGAAAGAGACCTTGCCGGCTCCGGCCCCTGTGATGTCACGTCTGGGCTTGCACCAAAGACAAAAGACCTACATAAGCCTGATCCCTTTGACTTCACTTCCTGTCTTCCCCTTTAAAAGCCTCCACCTTTTCCGTATTCCCTCAGTTCTGTATTGGACTTGGTTTTGTGCACAGCAGTGCTATCATTTAAAAGACGATTTGCAGCCAGGATACCAAATTATACGGGTGGCTGCCCCAAACCTTGCTATGTCTCATTGTGAGTTTTGTGACAATATATACATGTACACATATATACACACACATATATATATACATATACACATATATACATACATATACTGTATACACACATATACAGTTGTGCTTGAAAATTTGTGAACCCTTTAGAATTTTCTATATTTCTGCATAAATATGAACTAAAACATCATCAGATTTTCACTCAAGTACTAAAAGTAAATAAAGAGAAACCAGTTAAACAAATGAGACAAAAATATTATACTTGGTCATTTATTTATTGAGTAAAATGATCGAATATTACATATTTGTGAGTGGCAAAAGTATGTGAACCTCTAGGATTAGCAGTTAGTTTGAAGGTGAAATTCGAGTCAGGTGTTTTCAATCAATGGGATGACAATCAGGTGTGAGTGGGCACCCTGTGTTATTTAAAGAACAGGGATCTATCAAAGTCTGCTCTTCACAACACGTTTGTGGAAGTGTATCATGGCACGAACAAAGGAGATTTCTGAGGACCTCAGAAAAAGAGTTGTTGATGGTCATCAGGCTGGAAAAGGTTACAAAACCATCTCTAAAGAGTTTGGACTCCACCAATCCACAATCAGACAGACTGTGCACAAATGGAGGGAATTCAAGACCATTGTTACTCTCTCCAGTGATGGTCGACCAACAAAGATCACTCGACAAAGGTCGGCAAGGTCACAAAGGACCCCAGGGTAACTTCTAAGCAACTGAAGGCCTCTCTCGCATTGGCTAATGTTTATGTTCATGAGTCCACCATCAGGAGAACATTGAACAACAATAGTGTGCATGGCAGGGTTGCACAGAGATAGCCACTGCTCTCCAAAAAAAACATTGCTGCTTATCTACAGTTTGCTAAAGATCACGTGGACAAATCAGAAGGCTATTGGAAGAATGTTTTGTGGACAGATGAGGCCAAAATAGAACTTTTTGGTTTAAATGAAAAGCGTTATATTTGGAGAAAAGAAAACAATGCATTCTAGCATAAGAACCTACATGAGCCTAAGAAATCAGTGAAACATGGTGGTGGTAGTCTCATGGTTCGGGCATGTTTTGCTGCATGCCAAGACGGCTTGCCTTCATTGATGGAACAATGAATTCTGAATCATATAATCATCTGTCCATGAACTGAATCTCAAGAGAAGGTGGGTCATGCAGCAAGACAACGACCCTAAGCACACAATTCGTTCTACCAAACAATGGTTAAAGAAGAATAAAGTTAATGTTTTGGAACGGCCAAGTCAAAGTCCTGACCTTAATTCAATCGAAATGTCGTGGAAGGACCTGAAGCGAGCAGTTAGAGGAAACCCACCAACATCCCAGAGTTCAAGCTGTTCTGTACAGCAGAATGGGCTAAAATTCCTCCAAGTCGGTGTGCAGGAATGATCAAAAGTTACCAGAAACGCTTAGTTGCAGTTATTGCTGCAAAGGGGGCTCACACCAGATACTGAAAGCAAAGGTTCACAGACTTTTGCCTCTCACAAATATGTAATATTCGATCATTTTCCTTAATAAATAAATGACAAAGTATACAAAGTATATGTAGGTTTGGATTTTTTTTTCTCCCTAAATAATAAAAACCATCATTTAAAAACTACATTTTGTGTTTACTTGTTTTTATATTTGACTAATGGTTAAATGTGTTTAATGATCAGAAACATTTTGTGTGACAAACATGCAAAAGAATAAGAAATCAGGAAGGGGGCAAATAGTTTTTCACACCACTGTATATCTATATCTATATCTATACAGTATATATATATATATGCAAATCGTGTTTCCGTGAAAATAACACCAGGTCTTAAATTAATTTTTGCTCCAAAAGATTCACTAGGGCTTATTTTCAGGGGATACCTTATATTCATTCATGTACAACAATATACATTTATCCAAATACAGTCATGTCATCTGTGGAGCTTCGTCAGCACGGTGGCAGCAGGAGAAGCTGCCGAGGAGGAGTCGCTGCAGCTCGAGAGGCCGCGGCAGCTGCGAGGCTGCCCAGAGGCATGGTACCGCACCAGGAGGAGGATGATTGGATGGAGGCAGGACCAACAAATGCCCATCCCGAGCCAGGGAAGGACCTGATTGGGCCAAAGGAGAGGCCCCACAAGAAGCAGCCAGTGTGTGTGACTGATCGACAAGTCCACAAGTCCACCATCGGCTGACTTTCTGTGCTTGCTGGTGGCTCTGTGCAAGCTGGAGGAGTGCCTTCAGCCCGCAGAGTCACTATTGCAGATGATACGCGTCCTCCGTAGAGGACTGGTGGAGCTGGAGGTGAAGGGAGTCGTGTCCGTGACGACGCTGCGATAGTGGGTGGATTGACATGACACTGGAGTTTTCGTTTGGAGGGATGCGGCGGGGCAGGTAAGTGAAACTGGCTCCGTAAAGAATAAGAAGGGTTCTACCGAAAAGAACCGTGACAAAAGTGATCGGATTCAAGTAGGGGGGGCTCCAATAGTGGATGCGGCGTTGAGAGCCAATCACGTGGTGAGGGGAGAAAGAGAGAGAGGGTAGGCAGGATGCCGGCTGATGAGTGCCGCGGGTCCTAGCACTGTACGCCCAGAGCCAGTGATGGTCTCACACCGCTCCACAGGGATGCAGATGGGACAGGGTCTATACCTTTCACATAGGGAGACCCAAACTGTCACGGCGTCCCAGAGAAAGAGGAGGAATCAAGGGAAGAGAGCCGGTTCCTCCGATAAGAGAGGACATGAGGCAGGCTGCTCACGTCCGGAGAAGAGCACCCTTCCCCACAGCCGGGTGAGGACCTTATATAATATACACACACACACACACATATATATATATATGTGTGTGTGTGTGTGTGTGTGTGTATGTATATAGCCGGGACGCCCAAGAGGACCAAGAGACCAAGAGGGGGCGACTGCCCTGGTTGCGTTGGGGACCACGGGTGCAGAGCTTGGAAGCTCAACCCTGTAGGGGCCCGTGGTCACTGCCAGGGAGCGCCCCGGTGCCTGGAGAGCCCTGGACCTCAGCACTTCCGCCACACCCGGAAGTGCTGGGGGGAAGAAGACCGGGGACACCTGGAGAGGAGTGGAGGCGGCCTGAAGAAGAGAGGCACTGGAGAGAGAGGCCTGGACTTTTGGGGGATTGGTGCAGGGTTGTGCACTGAACTGTAAATATTAGAGTAAAATAAAATGTGTGTGTTGGGTGTTGAAATGTTGTCCATCTGTCGGTGTCCGGGGCTCATTCCACAATATACACACATATATATATATATATATATATATATATATATATATATATATATATACAAACACACATACATATATATACAGTATATATGTATGTATATAAATATATATATATACTAGCAAAATACCCGGGCTTTGCAGCGGAGAAGTAGTGTTTTAAAGAAGTTATGAAAAAGAAAAGGAAACATTTTAAAAATAACGTAACGATTGTCAATGTAATTGTTTTGTGACTGTTATGAGTGTTGCTGTCATCAAGGATTTCATTATTATTTCTTTCAATCAGGTTTGCATTTGGAGGATGGGTTGTGTTCAAGTTACATTCCGTGTTTGTCTAGTCTATCCCTGATCATCTCATCTTCGTTGTCAACCGTTGTAAAGATAACAGGTTTCATTCATCGAAGTGATCACTACCCAAATTGGTACTCGTGAATCTAAGATGTTTAACATGCATTCAGGTATTAAGTTGTGGATTTGCCTGCCAATATTTAGCGGCAGTGTGTCTATGAATGTAATTTAAACTTAAGCTTTACACCTTGCTTTCCTATTGATATGTCTACAAAGGCTTGTTCAGCGTCAGAGGGTTGTTCCTCTCCTACTGCATCAATAAGCAGCTCGTCTTCCTCTTTATCTGGGACATCACACACTGCATGCATGGGTTTACCTTTCCCAGTCTAGAAAAGTTAGTTCACATGAGCCGCTCGGAGTACATGCATTGAAGGTTCTCAGCTGTGCTTGTGCTATCTCGTGCGATCTTGTGATGTCCACGGCTTTATTTAATGTTAGCTCAGACCCAGCACTTAAAAGTTTCTCTCGCACTTTTGCTGACTTTGTACCAAACACTATTCTATCCCTGACCATCTCATCTTCGTTTGCATAAGCACAGTCCTTCACCAGCAATTTTAACTCTGTTACAGCAATTTTAACTCCATTTCAAAGTGATCAAAAGTCTCGTTTATACCCTGCATCTTCTCATTAAACTTGTATCTCGTGAATATCGTATTCGTCGTAGGCATGACAAACGCCAGCGGCAGCCTGCCTATGATCTTAATTTAAACTTAAGGTTTACACCGTGCTTTGTTTCTGCAGTAGCTGCACTTATGAATATGCTTGTATGCGTCACTTGCTTCATATTCTTTTGCTGCCTTCTCAATTGTGTAATGCGTTTTTTGTTCAGCGCTCTTTGGAGCACTTGCTTGTTCTCTGCATACTGCGTTCACAGTCAGTTCACGTGAGCCACTCGGAGTACATGCATCGAAGGTTCTCAGCTATGCTTGTGCTATCTTGTGCGATCTTGCGATGTCCACGGCTTTATTTAATGTTAGCTAAGACCCGGCACTTAAAAGTTTCTCTCGCACTTTCGCTTTTTTAGTGCCAAACACTAGTCTATCCCTGACCATCTCATCTTCGTTTGCATAAGCACAGTCCTTCACCCACCAATATTTAGCAGCAGCGTGTCTATTGGATTGCTGCTGACGGGCAACCTTATATGGACAGGCACTCAATTATGTGGGAGGCATGATGATGGGGCACGCAACTCCGCCTCTCACGGCGACCGAGCTGCAGGCTATGGCTGTATATATGTATGTAAGTAGGTTCCAGTTATGACCGTTATGTGTAGAATTTCAAAACGAAACCTGCTTAACTTTTGTAAGCTGTAAGGAATGAGCCTGCCAAATTTCAGCCTTCTACCTACACGGGAAGTTGGAGAATTAGTGATGAGTGAGTGAGTGAGTGAGTGAGTGAGTGAGTGAGTGAGTGAGTCATTCATTCAGTCAGTCAGTCAGTCAGTGAGGGCTTTGCCTTTTATTAGTATAGATATACAGTATATCTATTATAAAAAAAAAATCCTGGGAGAGAAAGACAGGAGATGAGACGAGACGTGATTTTCACGTTAAGATCACGGAAGACACCTAAAAGACACTTAAAAGACCCCAGCGCCCCAGCTAGAGCCCAGGCCTTCGAGTTCTGGGGTAAGATCGGAGGTGGTTGAGCAGGTATGTCTGTGAGGCATTTATCCACGCAGTACCAGACTACCTTGCCCAGCAGGTCCGGAGGAATCCTTTTAAGGATATGGACGGCCTTTTGGAAGTGGTCGAGCAACAACTTGCAGTGACCCAACTTGGGGAGTCTGAGAAGCTGGCTCGTGGGGTCTAACAGGGACGTGTGGCCACCCCAGAACCCACCTGCCGCTCTTGGAAGCTCCGGCTGGACCAAGGACTGGGTGCCCACCCTGCCACGCTGTTTCAAGTGTGGCGAGGTGGGGCATACCGTCAACTCCTGTCTCCTCAACCAGGAACCCATGGACTGCAGCTGGATCAAGGGTGATAGGTACTGTGCTCTGTTTAATCCTCTGGTGGCCAGCAATATAGGAGTGGTATTGATAAATGGGCACTCAGTGGTGGTCTTATTCGATTCCGGGAGTAACATTACCATTGTTGCTCACCGTTATGTTTTACTGTGACAGTGGAGAGCTCCAAACACTAGAGTCACTTGTGTACATGGGGAGACCAAGTCATACAGGTCTGCAAAGTGCTTCATAACCTGGGAAGGGGAACCTAGAGAAATGTTCATTGCTGTGCTGCCCGAGCCACCTTCCCGGTTATACTCGGACAAGGCTGGTCAGAAAGTAACCGGGGTAGAACTTTTACCACTCCGAAGCCCAAGCTGGGTCTGATTATGGACAGGCAAAGGCCCCTCCCAGCTGCTCCCACGCCATGGTCTTCGGCGACTAGTAATGACGTGGATGAGCCGGGGGAGCTCTTTTCGGCTATGGACCTCAACCCAGAAGTACCACTAGAGGAGGTTCCGGGTCAAGACAAGGCTAACCCCGATCCACTCGCCGGCGTGGAATATCAATTTTCGTCCATGCCGGTGTCCTTTGAAAGAGAACAGTGGAACGACGATTCCCTGAAGTTTGCCCGGAATCCCATCATATCCGCGAATGACGTATTGTTAGCTGATTCTACTACACTGGGACCCTACTTTGTATTGGATAATAAATTATTGAATCGAGTTGCGGAACACAAAGCCAAGGTGCAGAAGTTGTTGTTAGTCTCACGGACCTACCCACTGCAAGTGTGTGAACTAGCGCATGCCCACCTCCTAGGTACCCCCCTCGGGGCCGAAAAAACACTGGAGAAAGTGAAGCTCCGGTTTTACTGGCCCGGGATCAATAAGGAGGCTCGGCGTTTCTGTCAGTCTTGCCCAGTTTGTCAGCTACGTCAGATTCGCAGCAGGGACAGCGCTCCTGATTCCCCTTATTGACGTGCCCTTTTAAAGGATCGGTGTCGATCTAGTAAGACCCCTGGAACCTTTGACGTGAGCCCACAAATATATATTAGTGATGGTCGACTTTGCAACTCGATATCCCGAAGTGGTTCCCCAGCAAGCTGCTAATTCAAAAAATATCGCACAGGAACTAGTAGGTCTTTTTTCCTGAATGGGCATACCTAAAGAAGTCCTTATGGACCAAGGTACGCCCTTTACTTCAGATACGTTCAGGGAAGTCGCCAAGTTACTCCGCATTAAGCATCTTAGGTCATTGGTATACCAGTCCCAGAGAGACAGCTTGGTGGAACGTTTTAACCAGACCCTGAAACAGATGCTCTGCAAGGTAGTTAGCGCAGGCAGGTAGGAACTGGGACCAACTTTTTACCACTGGTGCTTTTTACTTACCAGGAGGTGCCACAAGCCTCCACTGGGTTCTCCCCCCACAACCCCGGGGCGTATTGGATGTATTAAAAGAAGGTTGGGAAGGGGAGGCGCTTCCCTCCACCAACATACTGGAACATATTGTCCAGTTACACGATAGATTAGAAAAAATCCGACACCTCCTAAAGGAACATATGTCCAGAGCTGAAGCAGCGCAGGCTCAGAATTATAATAGGAATTCCTCCCTACACGAGTTTCAGCCAGGAGATCGTGTAATGGTGCTTGTGCCCACTTCTCACTCCAAATTATTGGCCCATTGGCAGGGTCCATACGAGGTTAAAGAGACTGGAAAGGGATCGTAGACTATTTGGTCCTCCAGCCGAATCGTTGACCGAGCAAGAGGGTCTACCATGTGAACCTTCTAAATCCCTGGAGGGATACGGAAGACCCACATCCCTCCGGATCGTCCCTCTCCATTTTCTCTGAAAAAGCCGACCTTAACCTCGGTCCTAATTTGACAGCCCACCAGAGACAGGAGCTTGAGGATGCCATCCGGTCTGTCCCGGAAGTGGTCAATGAAGCACCAGGCCAGACCGCGCTGATTCAGAACAACACTGTAACGGACCCGGGGATGGTAGTCAGGGAACGACCCTATCGTCTCCCGGAGGCAAAATGTGCTGAGGTGGAGTTAGAGGTACAGCAAATGTTGGACATGGACATCATTGAAGAAAGCCATAGCCTCTGGTCCAGTCCTATCGTCCTCGTATCTAAGCCGAGATTCTGTAACGACTTCAGACGTCTAAATCAAGTCTCCACGTTCGATGCCTATCCCATGCCCCGGGTAGATGAACTCCTCGAGAGGTTGGGAATGGCCCGTTATTTGACTACTCTTGACATAACAAAGGGATACTGGCAAATTCCTTTAAAGGCATCCACGAAAGAGAAAACAGCTTTTAGCACCCCTAGAGGGCACTGACAATACAAGATCCTTCCATTCAGGATGGACAGGGCGCCAACGACTTTCCAGCATTTGGTAGATAGAGTGCTATGGCCCCACAGCACCTGGGAGGAACATGTGTTGCAGTTATACGCTGTCCTCCTGACACTAGCGAAGGCCGGGCTTCGTATCAACCCCCGGAAGTGTTTTTTTGGTTTGAATGAAGCCAAATATTTGGGTTACCTAGTAGGAGGGGGACCGGTGAAGCCACAGTGTTCCAAAATCAAAGACATCCTCGAATGGCTCTGTCCGATATTAAAGAAGCAGGTGCAAGCCTTCTTAGGACTAGCGAGTTACTATCGCCAGTTTGTGCCTCAGTTTTCTGAGAGGGCCGCACCCTTGACAGATTTGACAAAGAAACTGGCCCCTTTCCGTGTGGTGTAGAATAGCGGGACAGAACGGGCATTCAGTGACTTGAAAATGGCCCTCACAGTGGCACCTGTATTAAGAACCCCTAACTTTTCACTTCCTTTTATCCTCCAGAACAAAGCTTTGGACACAGGTCTTGGTTGATGCTCTCTCCCTGGTTCACGACCTCTCGGTTCGGGCCGCTGAAGGGGGGCAGGGGGGGTCATGTCACGCAAGAGCGCATGGTGAGCAGCTTAAGGACCCAACGAGCATCACGACAATTCGTGCCAGGGGACAATGTCGGGATACTAACCTTTCTCCCCATAGAAAAGACAAAGTGCCTCCGCCATAATCCCTCCCGGACAAGCAAGAAAACAGCACTTCCGATTTCCCTTCCATCCTCTGGTCCCCCACTGATGACGTCCACTACCCATCCACCATCACGCCTTCCCAGCATTCCACGTTCTTAATTTCCGGTCTGCCTCTTTATAATGTCTGTCCACCCATCCTATTATGTCTGACGTTTTTCTTTGGAAAAGTTTGACCTTGAGTTTTATTACAGTATACGGGGCTAAAAACCCCAAACCTTGATGCTTTGTGTTATTACAATATATACATGAATGAATCACGTATCATAAAGTAGCTTTTACTCCTGAACTTTCAGCTCATGCCAGGAGCCGTCATCAGAGGATAATGATTATATTCTACTACAGTGAACCCTCGTTTATCACGGTTAATCCGTTCCAGACTCTACCGTGATAAATGAATTTTCGTGAAGTAGGATTCTTACTTTATAATTTGAATATTTTCGCAGTTAAATTATAGAAAACCTGTTCACGACCTTCTAAATACGTTTTTTAACATTATTAGAGCCCTCTAGACATGAAATAACACCCTTTAGTCTCCATTACACTCATATTACCCAATATATTAGACAAAATAAGAGAACATAAGACATATTAGATGTTACAAATATCATATTATTACTAAGCTCACCCGCCTTTTAAGGCGACCGACTTTTATCCTCAATTTGTGCGAGCTCCATGTGTACATCAGGCATGTAAGTGTAGGGAATGAGAACATCAAAGTGCCCATTCATAACATCTCCCAAAAACCTTAGTTTTTTTATCCCCTTGAGTGCCCGTCCAAAGTCGAACAATGTTAGCCCGAATCTGTACCGCTAAAGACGGAGTTTCATACACTAAATAAGCTATAGATGAGAATAAGCAAGCACCATCTCCACTGATATTTACTACGCGGTGAGGCATTTGTACTCCATCAACATTAATTTTGTCTGCAAGCCGCAAGTACTAAGTCTGTGATAAGCAGAATACCGCTACGCTTTGCACTCACGGGACGAAAGGACAATCCCGACTGCTTTTATATAGTAGATTATTGTACTGTAGATTTAATTACACACACACACAGTTCTTACACACAACCACTAACCTATGAAGGCACGACCTCAGTAGGAGAGTCTTGGTGCAGTATTTTCAGCAGGTGCGTCGTTATCTTTTTCTGCTAAAGGAGTACTAGGAGTAGGCAGTGGGTGTCTGGGTGCGCGGCTGAAGAACATCTTGATAGACAGTTGCTGGCGCTGTCTTTTCATATGAGTGAGGAGACTTTTGTAGGGTATTGACATCTTTCATCATATCCAAGAGTTTCACTTTCTCCTGGATAGTAAGCATCTTCCTCCGGTGCTTAGTTTTATTGTCAGAAGGCTTAGAAAAAGCAGCATGTTTAGAAGCCATCGTAGGGCTTACTGTAGATAAAAGTTCTCAGAAAGCGCATGCGTAGTGACGTAGGTGTATATGAGAAAAAATCGCGATAGAGTGAAGCTGCGAAAGTCGAAGTGTGATATAGCGAGGAATCACTGTACATAATATATATTATACTATTTATATACAGGTAGTCCCCAAGTTACAGACATCCAACCTATGACTTACGAACGGGGCTGCAGCTGCGATGCATGCGTCTCAGTAACTGCCGCTCCGTCATCTTCGGCCTGGGGATGCTGCAAGAGGTGGCTGGAGGGATTTCGCTGCTTGCGCAGCATAGTGTCCCTTGGGCGGCTCCTGACAAGCGGTGACCCATGGTCCATAGAGGCTTGATGGGGTGGTTCGCTGCCCGCCCACCACGTTGCCACAGCTACTGCTCCTGACTGGACGCAGGCTGGATGGAGCGGAGGGAGGAGTTTCACTGCCTGCCCACCACACACGGCTGCCCCGTTCGTTCTCGTTGGGCGGCTCATGATGCTGCAGGCGGTGACCCGGTTGTGGCTGAACGGAGGCCATTGAGGGTGAACGGGGCGGTGGGGGGTAGCATTATAGTGTGCCTCGGGTGGCTGCCTGTTGAATGGGGGCGGTGGTGTGCGATTCACTACCCGCCTTTGGCAGCACTGTGTTCGTTCTTGGGGGTGGACGCTGCAGGCAGCATACAGTAGTGGAGGTGACAATGTGGGAGGCGAGGGATGAACCCCCAAGCCACCCCCAGTCATTCTCAATAGCAAGCCTGCTTGTACTGTTACGCACATAGCAGGAAGTTGTCTCTTGTCAGTACATCAGACGTGCTGATGACGGGTGCCTTCCTGCTATGATACTGTGTACAGTGCTGTGCAGAAGAGCTCATCTTAACCTTTTGTCTTCACCCTTCAAGAATGTCTCTGAAACACAAATCTGATGCAAGTGCTGGTAATACAGTAAAGAAGAGAAAAAACATCACCATTGAAAATAAGGTAGAAATAATAAAAAGGTCAGAAAGAGGTGAAACTCCATCATTCATTGGCAGAGCACTTGGTTACAGATGGTCAACAACAGCATTTATTAAAATAATGTACCTGTTCCGATTTACATACAAATTCAACTTAAGTACAAACGTACTATCTCGTATGTAACCCGGGGACTGCCTGTATATATATATATATATAATGTATATATATATATATATATATATAGTATATATATAATGTATATATATATATATACTAGCAAAATACCCGCGCTTCGCAGCGGCAAAGTACTGCATTAAAATTTTTATTAAGAAGAAAATTAAACCTTTTTAAACTGAGGGAAAATATGCCAATAATTATTTGTTAAGGATCTCTTTGTATACCATGTTGTCAGTTCGGCCCTCCGGTTGTAACATGACCAAGCTGTGCGCTGAGCTTACTCTTGAGCATGCAACATACAGTTGGCCATGTGAACAGTAATCTTGTCTCAAATGTCACAGCTTGGATTGCTGCTGTCATAATCAGTTTGAGTTTCATGGTTTGTTTCAATTGCGACAGTATTTGCAGGATTTGTTGTGTTGAAGTGACATTTGGCATCTGTCAAGCGTTGTAAGCACACAACCGGTTTCATTGATAAAATCACACCCAGTTTTTGAGAGTTTAAACATTCATAAACATCAAAGTATCCACTACTGAAATCGTCCCCTTTGAATCTAAGATGTTTAAGAGGCATTGGCGGTTGTCGAAAGGTGTAAACTATTTGGCCATTTGGTACACTTGAAAGCGACAACCGAACAATTCAGCGGCAGCCATCAACTCACATGCAGAACCATAGGTGAAGGGCTTAAGCATTTCACTCTTCTAGTGCTTCTGTGTAGTATAATTATCTCCTGTACCGTCATCAGTCCACACCTTGAACCTGTCTCAGTCATTCAATAGATAAGACAGAATCTTCCTCCGGATATCAAGAGTGAGCCTGATATGGCCGTGCAATATGTAACAAAGAGAATGGAAAAGGTAGGTGCTATCCCTGGGCATGGAAACCACTCGGTAAGTGACAGTTCTTTGATCTATAGTGATCATCTCGATAGACATGGTAATGGGGGTTGGAATGATAAAGGAAATGGGTACCTGAGCAATGTAAAGTAAGTGTAAAATACCTATACAATAACTATAATTGTAATAAACAAACAATAAAACAGCGGAGAAGCCGTGGATTAAACAAATTAGGGCTGTAGTTATCAGTAGGGAGACGTGAATCCCGTGGCGAAGGAAGGAAGGGAATGTAGAGACCGGAGCGGCGGACAGTCTTATATATGCAGGCAGCCAGCCAACAACGTGGGAGGTGTTGGGATGGGGGACACAACGCCACCTCACGCGGTGACCGAGGTGCAGGCTATGGACGTATATATGTACGCAAGTAGGATTCAGTTAGCATTGGGAACCCGTGTAAAAAATTTCTTGAAGATGGGCCCATAAGTAACAAAGACTGTTGAAAAGTTCATTATGTCGGCCGACAGTGGCGTCATACCACCGAAATAAGTATGTGCATTGGTTTCGGTTAGCTCAGGGAAGCCACCTACCAAATTTCGTGAAGATGGGGCCGTAAATAAGAAAGTTCAACATGGCGGACGTTGTTGACCGTTATGACCGTTACGCGTAGAATTTCGAAATGAAACCTGCTTAACTGTTGTAAGTAAGCTGTAAGGAATGAGCCTGCCAAATTTCAGCCTTCTACCTACACGGGAAGTTGGAGAATTAGTGACATTGGAAAGTTCAATATGGCGGCCGACAGTGGTGTCATACTAATGAAATAAGTACGGACATCGGTTTCCGTTAAAAGTTCAATATGGCGGCCGACAGTGGCATCATACCACCGAAATAAGTACCAAATTTCAGCCTTCTACCTACACGGGAAGTTGGAGAATTAGTGACGTTGGAAAGTTTAATATGGTGGCTGACAGTGGCATCATACCACCAAAATAAGTATGTACATTGGTTTCGGTTAGCGCAGGGAAGCCGCCTACCAAATTTTGTGAAGATGGGGCCATGAATAAGAAAGTTCAATATGGCGGACGTTGTTGACCGTTATGACCGTTACGCGTAGAATTTCAAAATGAAACCTGCTTAACTTTTGTAAGTAAGCTGTAAGGAATGGGCCTGCCAAATTTCAGCCTTCTACCTACACGGGAAGTTGGAGAATTAGTGACGTTTGGAAAGTTTAATATGGTGGCTGACAGTGGCATCATACCACCAAAATAAGTATGTACATTGGTTTCGGTTAGCGCAGGGAAGCCGCCTACCAAATTTTGTGAAGATGGGGCCATGAATAAGAAAGTTCAATATGGCGGACGTTGTTGACCGTTATGACCGTTATGCGTAGAATTTCAAAATGAAACCTGCTTAACTTTTGTAAGTAAGCTGTAAGGAATGGGCCTGCCAAATTTCAGCCTTCTACCTACATGGGAAGTTGGAGAATTAGTGACGTTTGGAAAATTCAATATGGCGGCCGACAGTGGCGTCATACCACCAAAATAAGTACGTACATCGGTTTTGGTTAGCGCAGGGAAGCCACCTAACACATTTCGTGAAGATGGGGTCAGCCTTCTACCTACACGGGAAGTTTGAAAATTGGTGACGTTGGAAAGTTCAATATGGCGGCCGACAGTGGTGTCATACCATTGAAATAAGTAAGTACATCGGTTTCGGTTAGCGCAGGGAAGCCGCCTACCAAATTTCGTGAAGATGGGGCCATAAATAAGAAAGTTCAACATGGCGGACGTTGTCGAACGTTATCGACCGTTATGACCGTTACGCGTAGAATTTTGAAATGAAACCTGCTTAACTTTTGTAAGTAAGCTGTAAGGAATAAGCCTGCCAAATTTCAGCTTTCTACCTACATGGGAAGTTGGAGAATTAGTGATGAGTGAGTGAGTGAGTGAGTGAGTGAGGGCTTTGCCTTTTATTATTATAGATATATATATATATAGTGAACTTTGACCCGGACACAGACAGACGGACACCATAGTTCCACCACACACTGTTTATTTACAATAATATTTACAAATTGAACGTGCACCACAAACCCCAGTGCCTTCTGCACCGATTCCCCAAAGTCCAGGGCTCACAGTTCCTGTGCCTTTCTTTCCTGGCCGCCTCCAGTCCTCTCTCCAGCTCTGTCCACTTTTACCCAACATCCACTGCTGACTGGAGGGAGGCGGCCACTTTTATAGGAAACCGGATGGGCTCCAGCTGCTTCCCGGTAATCTCACGCGGACACACCCCCGTGTGCCGGAAGTGCCGGCTGCGCACCCGGAAGCCATCCGGGTGTCCCCTGTCGTCTTCCCCCCGGCACTTCCTGGTGTGACGGAAGTACCGGGCTCCTGGGATAATCAGGCACTGGGGAGCCGCCTGGCGGTGGTAACGGATCCCTACAGGGCTGGGCTTCCAAGCCCTCTACCTGAGGCCTCCAGTATAACCAGGACGGACGCCCCCTCTCGGTCTGGAGGAGGCACAAGCCCTCCTCTGGTCCTCCTTGGCGTCCCGGCCGGGGACCACAATATATATATATTATATATATATATATATATAGTGACACTAGACGGTCCTATCGCTCCTCTAACCTAACAGACAAACGTCCATGACACCAAGTAAAAGCACAAAAAAAGTGTTTTAATTTGTTCCTTTTCTGTAATAGTGCCTCTTAGCACCCCAACCACCAGACACAGGCAAGTAGTAATAATAATTATAATAAAAAGTACACAATTCTCTCTCTCTCTCTAAATCTCTCAACCACACCTCCCAGCAAGCTCTGTCATCTACCTCCCAACTCGGGCTCGCTTGCTGGGTTCCCAACAGTCCTTTAGATAGATAGATGGATAGATAGATAGATACTTTATTAATCCCAAGGGGAAATATATATATATATATATATATAGTCCTTGACCCGGAAGTGCTTCCGTTCTTCCTCCAACGTGACTTGTCAGCACTTCTGGGTCAAATGGAGGGCTTGAGTTTTCTTCAGCCTGGAAGTACTTTGGGGCTTCTGTCCCCGTAACCTGAGAATACTTCTGGGCTATACAGGAAGCAAAAATCCCCCTGTCTCCCTGCAGCAGCTGTTGGCGGCACCCTCAGTACCCAGCAGGGATGTGAAGCTGACCTCCATAACCCATGGTGCCCTTCAGGAATACGGGGCACCCCTCTGCTGCAGGGCAATCACCATTTAGTGTCCTGGGGGAGGCAGTGTCCCAAAGTAGCTGCCTTCCCCCATCCTTCCATTCTTTGGGCCTGCCGACAGGGTATATATATGTACGTACACACACAAACCCCATTTCCAGAAATGTTGGGATATTTTCTAAAATGCAATAAAAACAAAAATTTGTGATAAGTTAATTCATGAGAACCTTTATTTAACTGGCATAACTACAAAGAAAATGTTCTCAATAATTTTACTGATCAGCTTAATTATATTTTGTAAATATACACCAATTTAGAATTTGATGGCTGCAACACACTCAACAAAAGTTGGGACAGAATGAAAATATGATTGAAAAGTACACAAGTTCAAGTAACACTGGTTTGGATGACTCCATATTAAGCAGACTAATTGGTAGCAGGTGAGGTATCATGATTGGGTATAAAAGTAGCATCCATCAAAGGCCCAGTGTTTGCAAGCAAAGTGGGTCCTGGCTCACCCCTTTGTGTTAAATGTTGTGAGAGAATTGTTAGTCAGCTCAAAAGGCGCATTTCTCAATGCAACATTGCAGAGAATTTAGGTCTTTCAACATTTACAATAAATATTACTACTATTATGAATTACTAAAAATGAAGAAAACTTATTTCTTGGTTAAATAATAAGTGCAGTCTCAGTCACAGTGAAATGTTATAAAGGTGTATTGCCATTGGCTTTTCCAGTGCAGGATTAGAATACAAATAAAACCTACAGAATTTTCAAATTAAAAGAAATATGTCAGAGAGTGCATAGATACATTACACAACCCCACAGCTTAGCACTTTTACTCAACATGCCCAAAGCCATGCAGAAAATATATTTATCAAACACATGTAAGGTAGCACCCATAAGCCCACACATTACAGAAAACCTAACACATAACACTGAATATACAGGTCAATCAAAATGACCATAAAACAAAAATCAAAAGAAAATGGTATAAAAACTCATGATTATCTCTTCTATAACATAGCCTAACTCAGGATGCAGCTAACAAGGCTACTAAAATAATGTTTCACCATCGATAAAATTAAACTGTACAGGGTTTGATGTATTAAATTTCTATTTAAAACACACATATAAAAGGGTACATTTTAAGCCATTGAACTCATCTTTAGAATAGTTGAATTCAATGAGTCTTGGAAAAGAATGTCAGCATCAGTCATGTAATCAAAATCACAGTGTAATGCTGTCCAAGAAAACAATCATATTTTACATTTTTCTCTACTGTAATTTTTATTAATTTCATTTCTAGTATGTAATTTTTTAAAGCAAAAAGCATGCATATATATATATATATATATATATATATATATATATATATATATATATATATATATATATATATATATATATATATATATATATATATATATATATATATATATATATGTAAACTTTTTTTTAGTTTTTAATTTGGGATTGGAGACCCCAGAAATAGACCTGAGAGTAAGCTTTCAAGTAAACTGAAAGTCATGGAGTGAAAATGAGAGGCCAAACTTAAACTGATCCAGCGCAGAGGGAAGAGATACCGTATACAGGAAGTGTTTGAGTCAAAAGCTAATGAAAGGTCAAAAAAGTCTTTAAGGGAATATGAAGAATGAAGCAGCATTTCTGTGTGCCTACTTACAAAAAAACATTTGAGAATATTAAAAAAAAAAAAAACTGGAACCATATTTTTGTTTGCATATTTCTACTCTTACACCAAGGCCTAGAGATTTTACTGCCTTGTGTCCCTGTCAGTTTTAAAGACTCTGTGGGATCCATGCAGGCTCAAACTGGTTACAGGCATAATTATCAGGCATAACACTCCGTTTACTGACACATTTGTAACTCTGAATTCTCACAGGTATTATGTGCTCCTTGCATTTCATAACAGCATGTGAACAGCCTGGGAAATGGCCAGCAGAGATACTAAGAGTTATACTTAGTTTCTAGGTTTTGGCTTTGGTTAAGGCTATATCGTGATGATTGGATTACTGATCATGAGACATTATTAAACCTAAGCTATAGAGGCCATACAGTCCTACACTCGAAAACATAATCCTTTTCACATATACAGCCTATCTGAGAAATTTAAATTGGTTTAAGTGGAAGCAGAAACAAAATAACACCAGTAAGTTATTTGAGAGTCAAGACATAGTATGAATTCCTATAATACACTGGTTTGTTTATTTATGATAAAAGACAGAATCAAACCAATCATAAGAACATAAGGAATTTGACAAACGAGAGGAGATCATGCAGTCCATCAGGCTCGTTTGTTTAGCTAATAGCTAAGATATCCTAATAACTCATCCAGAGTGTCCCAGAGTGTGGTCTTCTCTCTGAGGAGGACCAGAAGCAGTACAACTGATGCATATCTGAGAAAAACAGGCAAGGTATCTAGATGATGGCTTGGCTTAGTTAGCTCAGGCAGACTGAATGGACTGCCTTTTCTGCTGAGATGACCCTAGATTGGTACAAGAGTGATCACATCAGTCATTCGCTTCCAGTTGTGATGGAGAAAAGCTGTCCCAAGACTGTTGAAAAGTTTCTGGGTTTACAAAAGTACTCACTCTCTCTAGGGTCTTGATTAGACTGGTACTGTATTTGCAAAAGGAAAATATTATGAAATGCTTATGTTTATTATTTTTTCTTGAGTTTTGATGAGAAGTCAAGCAAAATAACACATTTTATTTTATTAGTTTACTTTTTCCTGGGTTTTGGAAAGATTTCATTGGAACCTGTTTATTTTATATTTAGCTTTTGAAATATAAAGGAACTTGGTTTCACTTGTGTTTTTTCTTTTTGATTTGAAACTAGATATATTTTTTCATTATATTATTGAGACTTTGCAACATTATCTTGTTTTATTGTGCACTGCCATTTTCAGTGCCTGAGGCCATGATGTGATAATTCATTGTTTGGAATGATGGCTCTTAAAGTTGTCGTGTGTGACCTGTCTACAGCATTTAGGCGGACATCATACATCTCTTATTCTCCAAGTTTGTGGATATTCTCTCAAAACATTTTCATTAGTATTTAAGTTAGAAATTTTCAACATGTTCACCTCTGCCTGCCAGTTTCTAACACAGGGGAAGAATAGAATTTTTTTTCTAAAGCCAGGCTCTATTAATTAGGGAAAATTCAGTCTTTGGACATTTCAAGTACATATATTTTGAATTGTCTTCCATTGAGTCAGCCTGAGTTTGCATTATTTACTAAAGGCATTTTATCCTTCAGGGGAATTGAAAAACTATCTTAAGAGTTGGCACTGCCAGATGGCACAGCAGCTAGCATTGGTGCCTTCAGTTTACGAGTGTGTAAGAAGAGTATGGCATAGTGGTTATGACTTTGGATTCAAACCTTGAGACTGTGGGTTCAAATCCTGCTAATGACACTGTGTGACAATGAACAAGTAATTTTACCTGTCTGATCTAATGCAAAACACAAAAGAAATGTAATTAATTGTATCTCTCAAATGATGCAATTCACCTTGAATAAAGGCATCAGCCAAACAATAAGTAATAATAATGCATGGCCACCATGCAGTAACGACAGGGATTGTTACAGAAATACTCTGATTCTACCAGATGTAAGCTCTCTAAAATATATTACTATGCATCATTCTTTTTTAAGTTAATGAATGGTTTATCCATTTCCCAATCCACCAATAACAATTTAACATTAATTGGTAGGCAAAGCATTCCTTGGCAGCAATGGCCACAAGAGGAGGAGGTGGAAAAGGTTAGGAGCAATTGGGCACATAGCAGGAACCAAATTGAGATGGGGGAATTAATTAATAGTGCATATTAAAAGTGCTGTTTCTTTTCATTGTTATGCCAGTAGGGCCAATAGTACTTACTGCTCCATGATATGCTGGTCTCCCACCCAGGTTTGCACCATTAACACCTGCCATATTTGTAGCACAGCAGGGCTTAAGTAAAAAGAACATAGTCAAAAGACAATTTTCCCCTTTGAAAAAAACTAAAAAATTCTATTGAAATAAGAAGAAGTTATCTTTTCTTTCAATTTGGAAAATATGGATGTCTATCATTCTTGGTATGGATGGCTTATTAGTGGTTTAAATCCCAAAGAAAAAGTGACTTGCAATGAAGGCAACGGCTACAAGAAATGAACTATGTTACACTAGGATGGTCTATAGCTCCCTGAATCCCTGTGACAGATAATTTGGGTTTAAGAAAAGGATGGGTACTTTTGGAGTAAAATCATGTGTACAGGTTGCAATGAGGGAGAGTATCATACAGAAAACATTTACATTTTAGTATCTGTAGTTAAAACAGCTCAAGAAAACAGATTCCAGTTCTTGAGATTTTTAGAAACACAAAGGCAAAATAAACCTTCCACACATGAGTCACTTAATTATTACAGAAATCTCAATATAGGCTACAATGTCTAGCATTTTCTGGATATAAATGGCCAAAAAGAATGGAAATTGGTATTGTAAAACCATGGGAAAATGAAAATTTTGCATAAATCTACATATATCAAACCGTAAACTTCCAGGAAAAGGTGTGTGTAGTATTGGAAGATTTAAGATATGCCCCAGGCTACCTTAAAATTCATCACAATTCATTCTTCCACAATGTTTGTACTATTAAGATAAACTGTACATAGGACTCCCCTCCTTGAACCGTCACCTTATCGTGGTGGAGGGGTTTGAGTGTTCCAATGATCCTAGGAGCTATGTTGTCCGGGGCTTTATGCTCCTGGTAGGGCCACCCAAGGCAAACTGGTCCAAGGTGAGGGATGAGACAAAGAGCGGTTCAACAAACCTCTGATGAAGAATAAAAACCTAGGACGACGTTTTCCCTTGCCCGGACGCAGGTCACTGGGGCCCCCTTCTGGAGCCAGGCCTGGAGGTGGGGCTCGATGGCGAGCGCCTGGTGGCCGGGCCTGCACCCATGGGGCTCGGCCGGGCACAGCCCGAAGAGGTAACATGGGTCCTCCTCCCCATGGGCTCACCACCTATGGGAGGGGCCAAGGAGGTCGGGTGCAGTGTGAGTTGGGTGGTGGCCGAAGGCGGGGACCTTGGTGGTCTGATCCTCCTTGGTGGTCTGATCCTCGGCTACAGAAACTGGCTCTTGGGACGTGGAATGTCACCTCTCTGAAGGGGAAGGAGCCTGAGCTAGTGCGTGAGGTCGAGAGGTTCTGGCTAGATATAGTCGGACTCACCTCGACGCACAGCTTGGACTCTGGAACCAATCTCCTTGAGAGGGGCTGGACTCTCTACCACTCTGGAGTTGCCCCCGGTGAGAGGCGCAGAGCAGGTGTGGGCATACTTATTGCCCCCCGACTCGGAGCCAGTGCATTGGGGTTTACCCCGGTGGACGAGAGGGTGGCCTCCCTCCGCCTTCGGGTGGGGGGAAGGGTCCTGACTGTTGTTTGTGCGTATGCACTGAACAGCAGTTTGGAGTATCCACCCTTTTTGGAGTCTCTGGAGGGGGTGCTAGAGGGCATACCTTCTGGGGATTCCCTCGTTTTGCTGGGAGACTTCAATGCTCACATGGGCAATGACAGTGAGACCTGGAAGGGCGTGATTGGGAGGAATGGTCGATGATCGACTTTGTGGTCGTGTCGTCGGAACTTGCGGCCATATGTCTTGGACACTCGGGTGAAGAGAGGGGCGGAGCTGTCAACTGATCACCACCTGGTGGTGAGTTGGCTTCGATGGTGGGGGAAGATGCCGGTCAGACCTGGTAGGCCCAAACGTGTTGTGAGGATCTGCTGGGAACGGCTGGCAGAGTCCCCTGTCAGAAGTAGCTTCAACTCCCACCTCCGGCAGAACTTCAACCACGTCCCGAGGGAGGTGGGGGACATTGAGTCCGAATGGGCCATGTTCCGTGCCTCTATTGTTGAGGCGGCTGACCGCAGCTGTGGCCGCAAGGTGATCGGTGCATGTCGTGGCGGCAATCCCCGAACCCGTTGGTGGACACCGGTGGTGACCGATGCCATCAAGCTGAAGAAGGAGTCCTATAGGACTTTTTGTCCTGTGGGTCTCTGGAGGCAGCTGATAGGTACCGCAGGCCAAGCGAACGCGGCTTGGTTGTTGCTGAGGCAAAACTCGGGCATGGGAGGAGTTTGGAGAGGCCATGGAGAACGACTTTGGACGGCTTCGAGGAGATTCTGGTCCACCGTCCGCGCCTCAGGAGGGGAAGCAGTGCAGTGTCAACACCGTATATGGTGGGGATGGTGCGCTGCTGACCTCACTGACGTGGGTCGGTGGGAGGAGTACTTCAAGACCTCCTCAATCCCACTAACATGCCTTCCACGAGGAAGCAGAGCCTGGGGACTCTGAGGTGGGCTCTCCCATCTCTGGGACTGAAGTCACCGAGGTGGTCAAAAATCTCCTTGGTGGCAGGGCCCCGGGGTGGATGAGATACCGAGTTCCTTAAGGCTCTGGATGTTGTAGGACTGTCTTGGTTGACACGCCTCTGCAACATCGCATGGACATCGGGACAGTGCCTCTGGATTGGCAGACCGGGGTGGTGGTCCCCTCTTTAAAAGGGGACCGGAGGGTGTGTTCCAACTATAGAGGGATCACACTCCTCAGCCTCCCTGGAAAAGTCTATTCGGGGTTCTGGAGAGGAGGGTCCGTCGGATAGTCGAACCTCGGATTCAGGAGGAACAGTGTGGTTTTAGTCCTGGTCGCGAACAGTGGACCAGCTCTTCACCCTTAGCAGAGTCCTGAGGGTGCATGGGAGTTTGCCCGACCAGTCTACATGTGTTTTGTGGACTTGGAAAAGGCATTGACCGTGTCCCTCGGGAATCCTGTGGGGGTGCTCGGGAGTATGGGGTACCGGACCCCTGATAAGAGCTGTTCGGTCTCTGTACAACCGTGTCAGAGCTTGGTCCGCATTGCGGCAGTAAGTCGAGCCCGCTTCCAGTGAGAGTTGGACTCGCCAGGGCTGCCTTTGTCAACGATTCTGTTCATAACTTTTATGGACAGAATTTCTAGGCGCAGCCAGGGTGTTGAAGGGGTCCGGTTTGGTGGACTCAGGATTGGGTCACTGCTTTTTGCAGATGATGTTGTCCTGTTTGCTTCATCAGGCGTGATCTTCAGCTCTCTGGATCAGTTCGCAGCTGAGTGTGAAGCTGTTGGGATAAGAATCAGCACCTCCAAATCCAAAAGCATGGTCCTCAGCCGGAAAAGGGTGGAGTGCCCTCTCAGGGATGGGGGAGAGATCCTGCCCTAAGTGGAGGAGTTCAAGTATCTCGGGGTCTTGTTCACGAGTGAGGGAAGAATGGAGCGTGAGATCGACAGGCGGATCGGTGCGGCATCCGCAGTGATGCAGGCTCTGCATCGGTCTGTCGTGGTGAAAAAGGAGCTGAGCCGTAAGGCAAAGCTCTCAATTTACCAGTCGATCTACGCTCCTACCCTCACCTATGGTCATGAGCTATGGGTAGTGACCGAAAGAACGAGATCGCGAATACAAGCGGCTGAAATGAGTTTCCTCTGCAGGGTGTCTGGGCTTTCCCTTAAAGATAGGGTGAGAAGCTCAGTCATCCGGGAGGGGCTCAGAGTAGAGCCGCTGCTCCTCCGCATCGAGAGGAGTCAGATGAGGTGGCTCGGGCATCTGATCAGGATGCCTCCTGGACGCCTCCCTGGTGAGGTGTTCCGGGCACGTCCAACTGGGAGGAGGCCCCGGGGAAGACCCAGGACACGCTGGAGGGACTATGTCTCCGGCTGGCCTGGGAACGCTTTGGGATTCTCCCGAAGAGCTGGAAGAAGTGGCCGGGGAGAGGGAAGTCTGGGCCTCTCTGCTTAAGCTGCTGCCCCCGCGACCCGATCTCGGATAAGCGGAAGAGGATGGATGGATGGATGGATGTACATAGGATTACATTAGTTTTCCACCTCACAGTACAAGTGGCATGTATAAGGACTGAAATGAGCACGGACTATCAGCGAGTGCAAATGTGAACGTGATAACAAATCTATTTAATGTGTAAGTAAACAATAATGCTGAAGAAATTGTACAAATTGATACTGTATGTATCAATTATATATAAGAGTGGAATGTCAGTAACTATAGTTTGCTACAAACAAAGGCATGAGATAAACTAGAAAAAATCCTAGTGAGGGTCACAGACCCAACACGCTGCTCCTGAGTGAACAGGTCACTCTATTCTTAGCAACTTAAATACATACTATAGTCAAACACATAACTGGACTTCTGCACAGGCTAAGCTGGGCTGCATCTCAGGGCACCATGGGATAACGGAGCCTGAAATCAACCAAAATGCATGGAAAAAATTTGTTCTTTGTTTTTAAAAAAAATATTCTTGCTGGTAGACTGGAATTAGTTTTCAGATAACTCGTCCACCATTAATTACATGCATCCTGTCATCTCCGAGTTTCCTAGTCTCTGTAGAGCTGCAGATAGCGACGGACAATGGCAGTGGACACAGCATATGCTGCAGCAGAAATGTTAAATATGGGATGTAGGTGTCATGTCCCATCTTGGGTTCAAATTCATGTTTTATATCTCTTTTGTTAATTTTGATACTTCAATTTATGATATGTGCATTATTGTTTATTTTTGTCTATACATTTAAGCTGCTTCTGTTTTTTTGCATGTGTCATGTAAGTTGTCCACCAAGAGGTGGGGCCACCTGCCAATCACCACCAAGAACTGCCCTCTGCTGTTCCTGGAGGTTCATTTCAATCATGCCGCAGAGTTGGTGAGTGTATTTTTGCTTATTGTAATTTTTTTATTTTTGATTTTTAAACTTTTTTCTATGTTTTTTTAAATTGATTTTGGAATTTGAATTGCAATTGTTTTATTTGGATTGCATCCAAGTGACAGACAAGCCCATTTTGCCAGTTGCTCCATTGAGCTTTGTTGTGATTGGTATCCTTTTGGTTATGAATAAATCTTTTATTTTATAAAGATTCCATGCTTTCCCTTATAACTAGCCTGGGTTAAAGGTGATATCCCCCTCTAGTGGGCATTACTGGAAGTGCTTTGGAATCTTTATTGTGTAGGGCTCTTAGACCAGTGTTTCCCAACCTCGGTCCTGATTCCTAATCAGTGACAACACCTGATAACACTGATCTCACTTAATTAGCTGTTATTATTTTTCTTTTATTCTACATTCAGAAAAGCACAGCAGCATGATGTTTACATTTATAAGGCATTTAGAAATATTTCTGCTTTTGCTATAGATTTAAATGCTTAACTCTCTTTTGTTGATTTCATTATATTTTTCCCTTTCTCTGTGCAGTTTTTCCCCTTATTTGTATCTTATTAATAACAATTAAAATTGAGTAGAGCAGACACCCAGGCAAACAACACCGAATTATCAAAGGAGGCAATTATTTTAGCATCCATTAATTAGTAAATAACGGATTAATTAAACAATTAGAACACCTAGAAAAGTAGAACGAAAATCAAGATGAAAATATTGTTAAAAAAGAAAAAAAATATTATTCCCATATAACTGCTTGGTACATTTTAATATATATATATATATATGTATATATGTCTGTGGTGGGTTGGCACCCTGCCCAGAATTGGTTCCTGCCTTATGCCCTGTGTTGGCTAGGATTGGCTCCAGCAGACCCCCATGACCCTGTGTTCGGATTCAGCAGGTTAGAAAATGGATGGATGAATGGATATATATATGTTGCATAGTTTTACTGTAAAATAATGCAAAGAGCACGCAACACGTGCTTCACCCTAATTCTGGGCTCATCATACGTACAGACTCACTGCACCCCCTCTCGGGGATCGAACCTCAGACGTCAGAATCAGCATCAGAGGCCTAGCCTCTTTATGTTGCGCCACGCTGTGTGGTTTGTTTATTTGACAGCATGTAGATCGGGGTAATCACATGCCATGAATATATATACAGTATATATATATTTTTTAACCAATCTTAGTTTTCTAATTTCTATATTGTTCCCAAAACAAAGAACTTGGGAAATAACACATCACTTAATTAGCCCAGGAGTCCAATTAAAAACAGAAGCTGGTTGGAACAAAAACCTGCAGCCACAGTGTGCCCAGAGGACTGAGGTTGGGAAACACTGCCTCAGACTATGACAACATTAATGTGAATTGTGTGAAGAAAGCTATTTATGTTATAATAATGACAACAATGCCACAATGGACTGTAGTTTTAGCCATACAGTGAAGCATACCAAGGTGATGATTTTGGACAAACAGTAAACTAGTTGTACATGTGCATCATATAGCAAGAGTACTGATCAACTTTTAAAGATGCTGTTGGCTGAACTCCAGATAAAATGATATATGTTTAAGGTACGCTTGTTCCCTTGAATCTAATCATAAATAACAGCATATAAGAAACAACTGTAACTGGTGAAAGGTGAACAATTTATTTGATTGATATTAAACAGCAATGTTAGAAAAAACACCAAATAACACCCACTTTCTTGCTTTTAAAAGGCATTTTTTATAACAATTATTAATACCAAGTATTTCAGTTAGTGATATACTGTATTCCAATAAACTAACAAAGTCTAAAATTGTGAGGTTGAAGAGAAAAAACTATTACTTGACTACACGCACTGCACTCTGGCATTTTACTAATTACATGTGACGGTCATACTTTAATATCAGCACTTACTTTGTCCAACAACATTGAGAGTTCATTGAGCATAAGGCACAAGAATATTAATTAGGTAAACACATCATGCATGCTCAAATAAACCTGCATCTAACATACTCGTCTTCAGCCAAGTTTCCACACTTGTCAATGTGCTAAATGACTTTTCCACTCTGCAAGCCATTACATGTAACATAATAGCAATACTACTGTACATGTAGTTCAACACAAAAGGTTCAATGAATATAAAAAAAATCATTGTACTTGAGCAATTCCAAAATCTTAAATATGATAAGGTGTTGAAAACAACTGAAGACTATAGTTGTGCTTTCATTTTGCCTATATTAACTTCAAGAAAGTTCAGTACCATCGGAAGTGAGGGTCAGAACATTGTGTGTACTGTACTGTGATGTGAGCCTCTGGCTAACTCTATGCTTGAACTGCTCCTTTGTCCTTGGAAGTCCACAAACTCAGAAACAACTGTATGCACAGTCCAACAGGGAGGCTTCTCCATAATATAAAGCATCTAAAACAATAATTTCTTAACACTCTATAGCCTCAATAGTGTGTATGTTTTGGGGCAGTACAAAAGTTAATACAACAATTTTATTCCCTTTTGGAAAACAATTATGTTTTCTTTTACACTGGAATGGGCATGTACTGTGATATAAACAATTAAAAAACAAAATGAATTAATATAATGCTTAGCAAAATAGGGGAATTTTAAAAGAACGGTTACTTACAAACTGAAAAATGGAATTGTGTTTGGATGGCGAAAGGAAGGGATTTTGGAGGTGTAGTTACTGTTATTGTCCACTTTCTTTGTAAACATTTTTTATTTAATAATGAAACAAAAAAAATAATGAAAAATTAAAAACATAACACTATTAAACAGTGACAATACCAAAATAAAGACCTATGACCAGACTGCCTGCTGTGTGTTTTTCATCTTTTCTGGACAAATGAACAATTTAAAATTTTTGTTTTTAATATTTTACATGATATACTGTGTGCTGATGGTTATCAAGTTTAATACTAAGCTTTGACATTGCAAAGTTATAGAGCCATTGGTTAACCAGATGTATCAGAAGTACAATGTAACCAAGCACATTTCTGTATACAATATTTTCATTTGTTTTCTGATCAGTTGCACGAAATTGACTCCGCTCACAGCCACATTACTTGGTAAGCACTTGCTAATTGCAACTTCTTTAGAGTGTCAAAAAAATTGCTCCTTTTACTTCACATTCTGCAGATGGTCTACATTTTTATAAACTGGCACGTCCCATTTTTCCTTGAGATCGCAGTCAGTAGTGTGGCAAAATGGGTGAAGCAGTGCATTAGAATGTCTCATTTGCTGCAACACTATTAATGAAAAATACCAAAAAAAAACACACGTCAGCTAATTTTGTTCTTTCTACAACATCACCAAATTTCATCAAATCCATTAAGGCATTTTTGAGATTTTGGGGTATTGCATTTTTCTACTGTATTTTCTTCTTTACCCCTAAATATCGATATATCGAAATGTTCTTTCTTGGTGGATACCTACTGCCCCAAATGCACCATCCTGGGAAATTTCAGCTTTTTAGCTGAACAGGGAAAAGTGTTTTGTTGATAAGTAAATTAACTTTGCACTATATATATAGAGAGAAGGTCAACTGGAGTGCTGAAGTGGATGTGTGTCCTGCATTATGTCCTCATTATATTTCATTTCATGGGCACTTGTAAATGTTTAAAGTGCATGTGCAAGGACCATGAGTCTTGACTTCTTCATTTATGATTCTTTTGAGTTCAGACTATATAAATGTCAAAAAAGAGATTCATCAGTGACAGATTTCTAGTTTTATATCATACAAGTATAATACAATAACAACACATTTATAACTAGCCATGTATGCCTGTGCTATAAAAAGCCCAGGGTCCTAGAAACTACTGAAAATGTCAGAAAATAAACTGAAATATAGAGATGTCAGGTAACTGAAAGGAACTACTCTGGGAATCTCTCTCCTAGGAGGATTCGATTTGCCAACGTGCTCGCCTCGCTTGTGTATTAGTGGCAGGAGGAAAAGTAAAAAGGATACCGGTTTGTCGATGTTAGCGGCTAAGCGACATTGTCTTTCTTCTGAGGTTTCATTTTGCGGACGTGCTGGCCTTACTTGTGTTATTTGTCGCTAAGCGAGTTGTCGGTTTCCTCGGAGGCAGAGCCCTCACACCGACTCCACCTCTCACTTCCAGGCCAGACAGAGACACACTTTCACGCGTGGATGTTTACGAGTAAGATGTTTGGTTTTGTTTGTAGAATTTGTTGTTGGAATTTTTTTAACCTGAATATATAAACAATAAACAAAAATATGTATGTCCCTTTGTACAGTCAAGAAATTAGTCACACAAAACAGAACCTTACAAAATATTATTCTAATTTCTAACAATTTATTGATGTCAACTTTTACTTTAAAACACATTTTTTTATGGCTCATTGACTGCACTGGGCATGCCAATACTGATGCTCTGTGTAAGAAAGGTCAGAGCCGACTATACTTCCTTAGAAGGTTGGCGTCCTTCAACATCTGCAATAAGATGCTGCAGATGTTCTACCAGACGGTTGTGGCGTCTGGTCTTCTATGCGGTGGTGTGCTGGGGAGGCAGCATAAAGAAGAAGGACATCTCACGCCTGGACAAACTTGTTAAGAAGGCAGGCTCTATTGTAGGAATGAAGCTGGACAGTTTAACATCTGTAGCAGAGCAAAGGGCGGTAAGCAAACTCCTGTCAATCATGGAGAATTCACTGCATCCACTGAACAGTGTCATCTCCAGGCAGAGGAGTACCTTCAGTGACAGACTGCTGTCACTGTCCTGCTCCACTGACAGACTGAGGAGATTGTTCCTCCCCCACACTATGCGACTCTTCAATTCCACCCGGGGTAGTAAATGCTAACATTATTCAAAGTTATTGTCTGCTTTTACATGCATTTTTATTACTCTTAAATTTAATAGTTTTTTGTATCAGTACACTGCTGCTGGATTATGTGAATTTCCCCTTGGGATTAATAAAGTATCTATCTATCTATTATGTGATTCTTTTGAGTTTAAACTGAATCATTACCCAAGAACGAGTCTCACAATTCTTGTTTACTTGTAACTCTATAATATAATGTTTAACTTTTTAATTATACATATTAAATGTGTTGTCATTCTTTGTGTACTGCAACAGGACAATGTCATATTAATTATCATGTACTCCTTCACTCCCCCACCCCAGACTTTATGTATGCATCAGCATCCAATTATAAAAATTAATCAAACAAATAAAATTCTTCTGCTTCTCTTAAATGGGTAGAATCGAATTTGTAAAGTGACATGAAAGGCCCATTACCACAGTCCATGATTGGCTTGAAAGTCTGGTATTTACAACTATTATAATCTCTATTCAAATTCAAACAAGCACCCCTTCAACTCTCTTAAATACATTATGCTCAATAGCATCTTTCTGTATGTTGGACTGGAAATACACAAAACTGTTCAGCCAAAATAAACAACATAATTATTCTGAATCAGGCAGGTGCTTGCTTTCAGACTATGAAGTTACAAAACAGGATGCAAAAAACACTGAATTACTTACAGACTAACTGCTACCTATATAAAGTAAAACATTTGATATTTCCAGATTACATTCGGAATTCTATTATGTCTTTGCTGCACCATACGGAACCCAAAAGCTCATAGTGTGAGACACGTTAATATTACACTGTGCTTACCCCGAAAAAAGGGAAGATTCGAGACTTGCCCCGTTATAACTACTATAAAATGGAGGCACAACACAAAGTCATTCATCATTTGGACAGTCTGCATTTGAAAGCAGAAACGTATCCTCTGGCAGCCGTCTTCTTACACCTCAGCAATCCCTTCAATTCCGCGGAGACACGGTAAACACAACGAGGAATCCCACTGTTTGCCTCCCCCCACCCGTGGACGCTAACTAACAACTCAAGGAGCTGTGGCACATCCACCACTACTTCCACACCAAACCACTCCAGCGATCCCCGCTGTTCACGCCCGCGTCCTCCCTGCCAGTCCCTTTTATGTCCCTTTCGCAGCCCCGCGGAGATTGCAGCCAATGGGACATTATCTTACATTTTTCCTGCTACCCTTTAAAGAACCTATCACCATAGAGCTTGTATCGGCGCTCGCCCGCGTACTAGAAGAGAGCCCCACAGTTAAGATGGCGGCGCTTGCTTAAGGAGGCGGTAGATTAAGGCTCTCTGTTTTTCTTCATATTTTTCCCCCATTCATTGTCGACCCTCATCTCGAAGGTGAACATACCGATAACATCAGTACCCCCTTATTTTGATTGTCATTTTCAAAGATACACGTCTTGTCTTGGAGTGAGGTTATGACGTCGATACACTTTGTGGTTCACCCGTTGCCCGGGACTGAAGACCAGCTCAATGACAGGTAGGCTGTTTCATACAGAGATGGAAATGAGCGGAATACAACGCCTGAACAATCTGGTCATTATTTGTTCTGTTTTATACAGATCGTAGGTATGCTGTGAGATACGGCGAACTAGAACGCTGGGATTTGGCGATCGCGCGTTGTGTGGGGGAGGCCCGGCTTTTCGACAGTGTGTTTGGATGCATAGGCTGCCTGGCGGATCCCATATTAGTCAAAGTTGAGCTGAGAGAGACAATGCGGGTTGGGGGAGGGGATACCGGCGTAAATTTATGACTGTATTTTGTATATGATATTTCTTAATGCGTTATTAATTCGTTTAATTTTGGCACCTTGTGCCCGGTTTGCATATTTTTATTATAATTTTAAGTGTTAGCTGTGGAAACTTAAGAGTAATAAGAAGAACGTGGCACGGAGTAGTCTCACTACTCAGTCTGATACTCTCCAGTTAACACACCGATTTTTTTAAAATACCATTTCTTGCTTGATCTCCGTATTTTACTTAACCGCGTCCGTTGTGATTCCATAACCCGCGGGTTGCGCTATGATGATCGCGCATGTGTGGATCGAGAAGGATACATGAAAGGAATTATTCGATACTCTTACTATGAATATGTTCCTCTTAAGGGGATTCTTTTACATTCTTTTAAGGAATTACTTTCCTTTCATTTTAGTTTACATCGTATATCTGATGAGGTAATCGATTACAATATGACTTGTTTTTTTTCTGTAGCAAGTAGGTCAAGGGTATTTGTATTTAAATAAATTGTGAGTAGTACTGGGTAGGCAAGTATTGTGATTGATTATTCATTTTCTGCGCTGACTGGTATTGGTAGGTCATTTGATTCCTTCTTAATACTTTTTTATATTATACTTGTAAACAGATATCCCAGACTGATGAGTTCTTCTCTTCTTACATACTACCCTCTTCTTTAACTTTATTTTGCTTTGGGATTAATTACATAGTGGGATCAAGCTGGACACGACTTTGCTGGAATGTTAAAACTTAAACTGTAAGGCTGAAATTTACTGGCCTCCTAACTGGCATGGAAACCTATCTTAATGCCAGTTATCAGTAGATTTTTTTGACTCATGAACACGTTGATGGGAAATAGGCCAGGTCATTCTTCAATTCAAGATTATCTGTGACATCCGCTTTTTTTTTTTTTTCCAAAAACTTACTCAAATAGCATATTTTAAGCATGCTTTCAGGGTGTGTTTAATATACTCAGGATGACGTTTCTGTGATAGAAATGTTGAAGCAGATTACTTCAAGTGTATGACATTAAGTTTCTTGTTGTGTTTACATTATTACATGTTGATATTGCTGAACATAACGGCAAACACAAAATGGCAAACACTTGGATACAAATATCTAAAACTGTTTAATGACTTAACTACTTTAAAGAGAACAAATTCTAGACTGAATTAAAAATTCAGTTTTATTAGTCTCTTATTTGATTACTGAAGGATGTTCAACGCATTCATCACTGAGCATTTTACAGAGGCAAGTCTCAATAAGAATGTGAAGGGTGGCATTGTTGGTTTATGCTTTAACTTGTAAGGTTACCTGTTCAATCCACACTGAATTAAAGGAATGCGTCACCCAAAAATACATATTTTATGTGTTGGTTATCTCATGGAATTAATAGTGGTGGCCAAGTTTAATTATTAATCTCTTGTTTTTGTGGATAAGGTACTTGGAAAAAGGTTCTGATCGAACAGGATCCAACAGAGAATAATGCTGTACAGTAACAAACAATGTGAAAAATCTCAGTGGGGGAAAAAAAATTCTCATGTAACTTGTGTCACATAATCCACGTGTCTTATCCATTCATATGAATAAATGTACCTAATGCATGCAATTTTTGCTAAAATATTATTGATCCTCGCTTGCAGAAAACTCCACATGCAAGTTAAACAGGAAAGGCTCTTTCCCATAATACTCTGCTTTAGAATTGAAGATTTACCTCTCCTCTCCCTCATTAACTTTTCAAGAGTCTTGTCAAAATTTAAAAGCACAAGACCTGGACATGAGTTACGGCGAGACCTTTTTTCTTTTTTGTTTCTTTCCATGGACATTTTTCACATTGTTTGTGGTAATTCAGCGTTGGTTTCTAATTCAGTCAGGATTTTTGTCATGTAAATCAATCTTTTAATCCTTGTTTTATGAAACATCCCTAAAGAGCACTGTAACTCTCTTAAGGCTCTTTACAAAGGAAAGAAGACTATATTTTAAAGTAACAATTAAGTACATGGTTATTTACATGTAAACAAACTTAAAACACCTCCAAAAAAGTCATAGTATGTGAAAGTAGATTGCTTATATGAGGTGACAATACTAGGGAGTCAGTTTCAGTAAAGTTGGTTGCAGAACATTCAAATTCAGACTGTAGTTAGAGGCATAATTAATTAAAATGTCAGAGGCAAGAAGTGAGTTTTTAAACATGATTTGATTGTGACCACTGATGAAGCTTCAGAGACAGAGTTAGTTCTGGAGTGTACAGTAGTAGCTACAGGGGTATAGAACTGATGGTCAAAAGATGTACAAAGAATCTTTGGAAATATGAGTGCTGGTGTCAAAATCTATGGTCAGGACCTAGAATGATTCTTCTAACTGGCTAATGTTGAGGTGAATGCTAAACATTACTGGCTAAAGCAAGCAAAACTTTGTAATATCCTTAATCGAGATAAGAAGTTGTTGCTTGTATACAGCAATAAAAAATACAAGCTTCTACAAATTTGAGGGTCACGTGTCTGCCTGTGTGTAGCTTTGGAGTTCCCACAAACATGCTCTAATTAATCTAATTACACAAAGTGAACATTTTTGAATGTCTGTAGTTAATTACCATCTCAGCTAACTGCAAAGTTCTTTAACTTTTCACTCCTAAACTATGTGTGAGGGTAGTCTGTGCCTGAAAATCGCATGTTGTTCTTGGGAATGTTAATGAAACTCAAAAAGTAGTTTAGCACTTTTACTATTATTGTGGCTTGTCATGTCACTTTTGCCTGTTTTGTTCTGATTTCTTAATGCGAACGTTGAAACACTAGAAGCTGTCTTCTGGGGTTTATGCTCAATTAAAATTTTAAGTGATTTTTTTCCAAACCTCCTGTCTGAATTAAGGATTGAGAGTGGTCATAGCCTGTTCTAGTATTAGGGATGCTCTGATGAGGTTTTTTAGGGCCAGTGTCATTACCAATTCAAAATATTTTTTTGTTTTTTTAATATAAAACAGAGGTTCAGCCCCCTGCTCACTTCTCTTACCAAATGCTGGCGGTGGGCCCTGGGCAACTGCTGTTTTGTGGATGAGCCACTTGAAGTGTGTCGGGTTGGTCCTCCATTTTAGAAAGTGATTTTGTTTAATGAGATGGTTGAGGAATATGTGGGGCGCAGGAGAAAGACGGTTTGGTCCTTAGTTATTATGGAGAGAAAATTAGTTACTTGAGTTTACAACCTGTTTTTTTAAATACTAATGAATAATAAAACGGTAAAAAGTAAAATTAAATTACATTAACACCTCATCAAAAACAATATAATGAATTACTTTATCCCCTAACTTACATTCTGTAAATGTTTCTTTTTTGCATTTCTGTTTGTATATTCAGGATATTTTTCTCTTTTTCATTTATTGAATGATTCACTTTTATTCTTGATTTTTATTCTGTGCAACTCTTTTTTTTTGAAAATTTTTTTTTTCTTGACATTTTATTGCCCGCTCTTACCGCTCTTTTTCTATCGAGATGTAAAATTCGATGTTCAAAAATAGATAATTTTCTTTTTTGCCTTGCCATTATAACTGACTGCGTTGAAGGGCGAGTTACCACTGAGAGTGTCACGTGGTTGTGTAGAGAGAGGGAATGTACGTAGTAGGAGTAATGATTGGGTGAGTGGTATGGAGGGGAGTGTTAAAGGCTAAATAACGTGGACATGATCTAAAACTTTTTTTATATATATATATATATATATATATATATATATATATAAAGTATCTCTATTCTATTAAAAAAAATTTACACTAAACTCTTGCAAAACCCGATGTGTCAAAGTCTTTTGTTCTATATTAAAAGTGTTAACTTTGGTATTTTTATATGTAATCTATAGGTCACAGGTGTAACCTGTTCATTTTTTTAATTAATGAAATGAAATTCTGTAGGCCTATTGTTAAGTGACTATAAAATACTAAAATAAATATTACCTTAAAATACATAGTTTTTAACTAAAAGAAATTATCCATAATAGATGTGACATAAATTTGTTTTTTCTCAGATAAGCAGTATCTAATTTTAATTAAAGCACAAAAATAAAAAGGTCTGGATTAATTTAAGTAGCTTTTCTTGCCATGTGTCTCATTGCACAGGATGAGTCCTCTGATTCCTTCTTCTCAGTTTATTACTTCATATTCTTTAATGTTAAGGCAGATATTCTGGTCTTCTCTCTCTCTCTGGTAAAGTCTGCCTTGATAATCTTTGTTTACTGGAAGTTTTGCAGCGAACAAATAAACATGTGCTAAGTGAACTACAATAATGATACCTTACGTAAAGGGACATTACAACTATATTACCGTAAAGCTTAGAAAAGCATGTGCTGAAAAATGTTTTTTTGTGGTCAGCCAATTTACCAATCACTAATAGAGTCTTTTGTGTGAAAATTGTCTGATATAGATGGACAGCCAATCCTCTGTTATCATCAAGTGTAAGATAGGAGTTGGGGCTGAATTGATCTGTCAGTTCTTTTCAGGACATACTTGCCAATACAGAGAAAATTTGGAGTTAATGAGTCGATCCAACCTGTTATTTCCTTAAGATGTCTGAGAGACCCAGTAACAAATGGGGATGCATGGGCATCTGTACACTAAGTTCTGGCCTGGATTTGTATGCAGGATTCTGAAACTTTATGCCACAATGCAACTTAAAACACAAATATTTTTCTGTTAAGTAGGCAGAAGTACCTGGGATTACAAAATCCCAACATAAAACAGTTGAGTGGTAAACTTACAAGTGTTCCTGTTTTTGACTTTGAAAAATATGAATGATTTTTATAGTTCAAAACCATAATAAAATTTCTGGAAAAAGAGACTCGACTTGCCAAATTGACAATCTGGTCAACTCCAGTATCAAAAAATACCATATCTTATTTGTTTAAAAATATTATAAAAACAACTTGGATGGTTAAGAGTGGTCTTAATGATTTTATTTTCCGATGTCTTTCTATTAAGTGAGTTGTTCAATGTCCTGCATGCCATTGTTTATTTTGAAAACTAGATTTCATGTATATTTATGATTGAATTATTGTTTTGCATGGTTACGAGTGTGTATTTAGGTTTGGTCTTAATTTTTCAGTTCAACTTGATACAAATCCATTACTTTAAAATGATGAAAATGTTTAAGGTGGTTGATTATTCATAATTTTTATATTTATGGGATGACCTGGGGCAGAAATTGGTAGAAAAACATAACTGGAAGCATTCTGTATTTAGAAGTCAGGAAATTATTTTAATAACTGGGCATCTGTTTTTTGAGTGAGGGCTTAAACGTTTTCAGCTATCCTTTAACTTCATTGCATTTACTAAGTTCATTGCTTAATAATATTTCATTTTATTTATTGCTACTGACCACTTTATGTGAATATAAATAGTAAGTATTATACACAATTTCATTAGTATGTTACTAACATCCTAGAAAAGTGGTTTAAGTTTCAGATATGTCATTAAAGATGAGAGGATGCAGTTAAATGTGTTAGTAATAAACCAATACAATCGGTGACCTTAATTTTTTTAAGTAATGAATGCATTGTACATTCTTCACAATTTGTAATTGCAGTGGTAGTTTGTAGGCAAATATTGCTGTACTGTATTTATTTTGTACACCTTACTTATAATGACCTTTTTTTTTGGCATGCTCCCTTGTTTACTTAAGAGGCTGTGCGGTGTTTCATATAGATTACAGAAGTTTTCCCGTTCTTCATATATGCAGTCCCTCTTGTGACTAATCTTTTGAATGTTTTTGTTATGAGGGGTAGCTCTTAGCTCATTTTTATATTTGATTTCCTGACCATCCAGCATTTTTTGCTTTTGAATTGGCTGTAATGCTTGACAGCTATGAAGTAGTATCATGCAAAATGGCATTAAGGTAGGTTTCCATGCCATGCAAAATGAATGGGCTCAGGTTTCTCGCTTCTTGTTGGTGGGTTCAAAGGATGAGCGTGAACACCACATACAGTTCAACATGTAGTTGTTTTGCTTTGTATTTGTACATTTTCTCAAGTTTTCTTCTGGGTTTGTCAGTTTTCTACACACATTTCTAATGATTAAAGGGTTAGGTAATTCAAAATTTCAAATTGTGTGTGCTCAAGGGAACTCTGTAATGGACTGGTATCCTGTCTAGGATTGGATGCTTCTGTTACAATGCTGATGTAAGCTGTATTTGCCTATTTAGATAGACATAAACGCTATTAAGCCTGTAAGAAATTGCAGGGTTACAGCAGCAGACAAAAAACAAGAATTTGTGATGCTAACAAGGTACAAATACACACAGAACATGAGTCATCTGGGTCTAAATTAACACAGTGTAGGTATTTTACTAAATGTAAAATAATTAGAGTTAAACTTGCTTAAGTTACAGTACAGGATGTCAGTCATTGGCACAGTATATTGCACATAGCATCATTGGCTATTGAAATGTGCTCGACCAGCACAGAACTCTTCAGCAGACAGGGAACAATCCCTCCGTGGCCGAGGGTTCACTTATTCTAGAGCCTGATGTGTGAGAGTAGAAACAACCTTAAATGGCACTCTTTGGAGCAACAGAGTTTTCTCACTCTTTTATTGAATGTACTCTGTTTAGCAAAAACCTCATATAGGCAATGTCATTGTCCAGAATAGTCAGCATCTTCTTGGGTGACACCTGTTGTACCACTTCCTCCAGTAAGTCCAGCCTAACTTTCTGACTGAACTATCCTTTTTGATAAGTGTATTTTGTCTGTTGGCATTAAAGTGCACGAGTGCTTTTTCCCCAGGAAACTACAGCATAGACAAATGCACTGGCAACTATAGAGTAAGAAAACATGCAAGAGTGGCCTGCATACACCAAACAACCACAGACTCTTCCGGAAATAAAGGCATGATTTCCTTTATTGAAATACGGATTATGATTTTATTAAAAAGGGCTTTGTATGTTAAGTGGCCTAGCATGCTAGAAATTCCTGTATTTTGTTCCAAAACCGGTAGAAGATAACTAAGAAGATAGGTGTGACATCTGGGTTGCCTCAGTGGGAGGTGATGGCATTAATTAATACAATATTAATCATTATTTTTCATTTAAACAATTCAATATCGAATCTTAAAGTCTCAAGATCTTGTGAATCTGTGTCCTGCACAATTGCTATATTTAAATTTTTTTTTTTGCTTATCTTAGTTTTTGGCGTCCGATCCAGTAGATGTCACTAATGCACTTAAGACTTTCTACAGGTAAAACACTTTAATACTTCCCATAAAATGGTGTGTCCTCTACAACTGGAATCAACATATTCAACATTTAAATCAGACATACGGTTAGGTCCATAAATATTTGGACAGAGACAACTTTTTTCTAATTTTGGTTCTGTACATTACCACAATGAATTTTAAATGAAACGACTCGGATGCAGTTGAAGTGCAGACTTTCAGCTTTAATTCAGTGGGGTGAACAAAATGAAATAAAAATATGAGGCAACTAAAGCATTTTTTAACACAGTCCCTTCATTTCAGGGGCTCAAAAGTAATTGGACAATTGACTCAAAGGCTATTTCATGGGCAGGTGTGGGCAAGTCCGTCGTTATGTCATTATAAATTAAGCAGATAAAAGGCCTGGAGTTGATTTGAGGTGTGCTGCTTGCATGTGGAAGATTTTGCTGTCAACAGACAACATGCGGTCAAAGGAGCTCTCCATGCAGGTGAAAGAAGCCATCCTTAAGCTGTGAAAACAGAAAAAACTCATCCGAGAAATTGCTATAATATTACGAGTGGCAAAATCTACAGTTTGGTACATCCTGAGAAAGAAAGCAAGCACTGGTGAACTCAGCAACGCAAAAAGATCTGGACGTCTACTGAAGACAACAGTGATGGATGATCGCAGAATCATTTCCATGGTGAAGAGAAACCCCTTCACAACAGCCAATCAAGTGAACAACACTCTCCAGGGGGTAGGCGTATCGATATCCAAGTCTGCCATAAAGAGAAGACTGCATGAAAGTAAATACAGAGGGTGCACTGCAAGGTGCAAGCCACTCATAAGCCTCAAGAATAGAAAGGCTAGATTTGACTTTGCTAAAGAACATCTAAAGCCAGCACAGTTCTAGAAAAACATTCTTTGGACAGATGAAACCAAGATCAACCTCTACCAGAATGATGGCAAGAAAAAATTCAAAGCATACCGCATCATCTGTAAAACACGGTGGAGGCTGTGTGATGGCCTGGGCGTGCATGGCTGCCAGTGGCACTGGGACACTAGTGTTTATTGATGATGTGACACAGGACAGAAGCAGCCGAATGAATTCTGAGGTGTTCAGAGACGTACTGTCTGCTCAAATCCATCTAGTAATGTCCATGAGTTCAAGACTTCAGGCTGTCATTGCCAGCAAAGGGTTTTCAACCAAGTATTAGAAATGAACATTTTATTTCCAGTTATTTAATTTGCCCAATTACTTTTGAGCCCCTGAAATAAAGGGATTGTGTAAAAAAAATAAATAAATAAATAAATAAAAAAAAATACTTTAGTTCCTTCACATTTGTATGCAATCTTTTTGTTCAACCACTGAATTAAAGCTGAAAGTCTGCACTTCACTTGCATCTGAGTTGTTTCATTTAAAATTCATTGTGGTAATGTACAGAACCAAAATTAGAAATAAGTTGTCTCTGTCCAAATATTTATGGACCTAACTGTATGAACTTACTATGGATTCTGACAAAGCGTCTGTATAGAACCGCTAGATAAAAGCAAAGCCATATGTAAGTTGTGTAACTCAGAAGTTAAATATTGTTGTAATACAACAAATTTAAGAAATCATTTATCTTGACATCACCCATAAACATTATCTCAGTTGACATCCTAACTAGTAGAGCCTAAATCTAAAGTGGAGATGGTGCTTCCATATATTTTGCTTCATGCTCAAAAAATAGCAGTTTTAGCCTGTAAAGATAAGAGACCCTACACTGTTGTTGAAAATGAGGGTTTTTGACAAATAATTCAGGTTTTGGAACTGTGAAATGCTATAACATCAAGAAAACAAACGTGTAAAGTTATTGTACCCAGGATTTATGAAGTTTTTAAGCAAAGCATTGCCACATCTCTCAGATCAGAGGAGAGATTAGCCGTAACTAGTTGACAGGTGGATATCCAGGGCAGCAATTCTTACTTGACAATTGCATATCACTGCATTTAAACAACTGGGCACCTGTGGAGGATGTGTTGCTAATAAGTGTGCTGCATGCCAGTCACACCAGGAGCAACCTTGCTGCCTATATGCTGAGCTGCTGAGATAGCTGACTCTTATTCCAAAAACTTTTCCAGCATCTCCAGTGTGCTGTTCCATTGCTTGACAGCATCAATCACAAGTTTGTGTGCTGGCAAGTCTAATAAATGTTGCTTTCTATTTAATCATGTGGCTAGCAATATTGCTACGGTGGAAAACGGTTTCAATGTGCCTCACCCAGGTGAACAATCTGGCAATTATTGTACAGAGCATAATGTGATACCAAAGTGAGCGTGTCCTCAAAGCAGCTGACGTGAAATAGCTTAACAAGCAGTACTGCACCATTCTCGGTGATGATGGCTGGTTCTTACTATCACCAAGCATTAGGTCTAGATCCTCATTTTAAAATGCTTCCTTTTTGTGTGAGGAGGAACTGTGAGCACTCATTTTAGAGAGAGATTTATGTGACTGCTACATATGAATAACTGAAGATATCTGTAATTTCTAGAATTTTACAGACACAAGTCTTCCAACTGTATCTTTTTAATTTTGACTAATTTAAGATAATTTTAAATGCCCAATAGGGAATAAATTTGGCAAACAGTTTAGTTGAAGGGGTGTCTATATGGAGATTCATAACACATGAATAGGTTACTGAATAACATTATTTAAGAAGCAAAAATTGATTATTTTCTAATATTTGCAAGGTGATATACTGTATGTTTTACAAACATTGTATTAAAACAATGAGCCCCCATAATAATTGTGGACACTAATGTGGCGATACATATGTTAGATAAATTATGGTGATTTTACAAGGAGCACATGAAGACTAGAATGTTACCTTGAAAACACAACCCTTAACAGAAAACAGATTCTGTGTCTGCAATGCACTACTGTCAAAGAGAGAGCAGAGTTGGGAACACTTTGTCCTGTCAATGATGCACATAAGAAGCACAAACAAATTCACTTGTTACTGCTCCGGCATAATATACCCACTTTCTAATGTTTTTTGCTAGCTATGCTACTTTTTGCTCCTTGAGCTGAAAAAAATCAAGAATGACTGTCCATCTGCATATCTCACTATTTATACATTGAGGCATTGTGGGACTATATATGTTTCAAAATTGAAACAACTGAATATGTTGTATATAAATAAATAAACCTTTTTTCTGATATTTGATGTAGCATTTTTTGCCTGTATTGGCCTGATACCAGTATTGTGTAGCAAAATAGTTCCACGTCTAATCTTAGTCATGTAATTTTCTCAGTGTATTAAAATAACAATATTAATCAAATTTTAAAAAAAACAAAAAAAAACAACTATTGTGTGGCCAAGGATTATCAAGTCTACAAACTGATTTCTTAGGAGAAACGCCTTACTCACTGCAGATATTAATGGCTTAGACTTATCCATCCATCCATTGTCCAACCCGCTGAATCCGAACACAGGGTCACGGGGTTCTGCTGGAGCTAATCCCAGCCAACACAGGGCACAAGGCAGGAACCAATCCTGGGCAGGGTGCCAACCCACCGCAGGACACACACAAACGCACCCACGCACCAAGGACACACTAGGGCCAATTTAGAATCACCAATCCACCTAACCGGCATGTCTTTGGACTGTGGGAGGAAATCGGAGCGCCCGGAGTAAACCCACATAGACACGGGGAGAACACGCAAACTCCATGCAGGGCGAACCCGGGTCTCCTAACTGTGAGGCAGCAGTGCTACCACTGCGCCACCGTGCCGCCTGCTTAGACTTATTAGTTTGTTTTTACTAATATGATAAATCATGCACTTCAGTTGAAGTCACTATATCCAGTATTGGCATACACTGTAAGCCAAATACAGAAGTCTCATCTATTGGTGACAATTTTAAGATGCTTAATGTCAAAGATACCAAACATGTTATTAGAGTCCTTTATCAGTATTGTGGAGATTGATGAAAAAATAACATGGCAACTATTTAATGTGATTAATGATTTCTTTTTTTAATTATTTAACTTATTGTCACAGACCACAATTTCAAATATTTACCATAAAATGTTTATTAAGAAAAGGCCAGCATATCAATTTCTGTTCGACCAAATTTTAAAGTACACCCGTGCCAATTACATTCAACTAATTTGTGGCTATTTGTGCTTAACAGGCAATGTTCCCTCAGAATTTTTTTTTCTTTTTTTCTTATAACTGATGAGTACTTTCCTTTTTATGGCTAATTTCTTCAATATTGTGAAGTATCGTTAAGTCCCTGCTAAGCACCAACAAATGAATGATGAGTTTTCTCAGTGATAAAATGAACACCGTGAATGGCAAGCGTTGTCCCCCATGAAGTATTGATTTATCATTATGTAGCACCAACATGTGAATTACAAGCATTCCCCCGCCGGGGTTTGAGGGCACAGCTGTGTGGCATTTCCAAAGTGCAGTGCAGGAGGGGGAGTGAGTGGCATGGTAACATCTGTGCGACTGTTCAAAAGTTTAGTGTAGCACCCCGAAAAAGGCAGCCGAGACTCGAATATCAGTTTATGCTACTCCATACAAACAGTTAAAGCAGGGATGCCCACACTTTTTCGGCTTGCAAGCTACTTTTAAAATAACCAGGTCGAAATGATCTACCTACATTAAAAATGAGATATATACATACACACACACACACACACACACATATATACAGGTGCTGGTCATAAAATTAGAATATCATGACAAAGATGATTTATTTCAGTAATCCCATTCAAAAAGTGAAATTTGTATATTAGATTCATTCATTACACACAGACTAATGTATTTCAAATGTTTATTTCTTTTAATTTTGATGATTATAACTGACAACTAATGAAAGTCCCAAATTCAGTATCTCGGAAAATTAGAATATTATGAAAAGGTTCAATATTGAAGACACCTGGTGCCACACTCTATCAGCTAATTAACTCAAAACAGCGGCAAAAGCCTTTAAATGGTCTCTCAGTCTAGTTCTGTAGGCTACACAATCATGGGAAAGACTGCCGACTTGACAGTTGTCCAAAAGACGACCATTGACACCTTGCACAAGGAGGGCAAGACACAAAAGGTCATTACTAAAGAGGCTGGCTGTTCACAGAGCTATGTGTCCAAGCACATTAATAGAGAGGCGAAGGGAAGGACAAGATGTGGTACAAAAAAGTGTACAAGCAATTGGGATAACTGCACCCTGGAGAGGATTGTGAAACAAAACCCATTCAA